>NC_090295.1:34495000-34520000 GCF_037392515.1 Haliotis asinina
ACGTTGGTTGAAGCGACTGTCAGCATTAATTGAATTGAATTTCCACGACGATATTTCCTGATCGAACATCATTGCACGGGATCTAAAGTACAAGGTCACTTTTGTGATATAATAATTATAATTTAGAACATATTTTACTTATGTAGTATACGCTCTGTTCTGAATGTAATACCAAACTGGCGGGTAATACAAATGTATAACTTTAATCTGCGATGAAGGGTAAGAATAATACGAACACGGAATAGTTATCGGATTGATAATGTATTCGATAGGGTATGATAGTTCGGTTTGGACATTTAATTTGTCTCTGTGGTCGCCTTTCGTAAAAAAAATGCGTCTGTAACATTTTGTTAAACCCATTTCAGAAGTCCGTATATTATCTTGTCCAGCATGTTATTATGATCATTGGAGATCATCCAGGCTGATTATGATCATTCTGATTTTGTTTCATCAATGACAGCAACGTTCTTACATCGTGAAAAACAATTCCACACAATTCTGAGGTCGTACCGTTGTTTTGAATATATCGATCACTGGATTGTCTGGCCGAGATTCGAAAACGAAGAGGCCAGCGTCAAACTGTTGATGTAGTGATAACTGCACCGTAAAAGAACGAAAGTCCTGAACTGATAATGTGAATGAAAACGCCATATCGTAGATGAACTATTTTGATTGTTTCTAAATAACAAGAAATAGAAACCTGAAAACTTTCTCCACTTTCGTGAGAAGTCTCCTCTGAAATAAACAAAAACATGCTTTGTGTTTTTTGCATTTTGAACATTCATACTTTATGTCAAAGCGACTTTTACCAGTCTGACATAATGCGTTTTCTTTTGAATAATTACAGGGTTTTGCTGCTTTATTTATTGCATAATCTTTGATAACAGAAATAAGCTTTTTTGTTTTTATTTAGCAGAGATTATCTGTGATAATAGAACAGGGTCTGTTTCTTCAATTCACATCCGAGGTAATCTTGTGAAACCAACTTCAACAAAGAAACTCTTTGCTACCCCTAAAGGACAAATATTCACTTTTTCTATTTCGTCCCAGTAAATAGAACAGGTAAAATGGAGACATTCAAAATAGATTAGGTTTGATTTTCCTGATCTGGTTTGCTCGGCCGGCCTAATTCTGTCGCAGTGTTGTTCCAGGTACTTTTTAAACTGACCGTAAATTTACAATGAATCAATACATTTTCAACGATTCCTTTTTCATTTCGTCGATTCTGCATCTCCAAAGTGCTTTTATCTAAACTGTTACGGGTTTAGAACAACAGAGAGGCAAAATCTATGGGACTTTGTCGGTAAACGTGTGTATACTTCATCAACAGGTTGGATAGTTCTTGATGCGAGCTGTCAAAGAAGATCATAGAGTTATATCAGGGACTTTCCTTGTCGTCGTGAGTACAAGTCAAACAACCAGTGCCATTCCCAATGACATTACCCAGAACAACAAAGGACAAGACGTACCGATGGCACTGCGGAGACAGACATCAAACACTTACTTTTTTGGCCTGTTTTTGTGAGTGGAGGATGCTATACCAAAGGCACGCTGGTAAAAGGGCTCAAGATATTTATCATAGCAAATAAAAATATAACGCACCTGATAATGAATGATGTCCCCAATGTTGCACATTTGGGTAGATCGCGCAACGCTTCCTATACTTATCATACGTATTACATTCAACAGGTGAGTGAGTTTAGTTTTATGCCGCTGTTCGCAATATTCCAGCAATATCACGGCGGGGAACACCAGAAAATGGGCTTTACACATTGTACCAATGTGGGGAATCGAACCCAGGTCGTCGGCGTGACGAGCGAACGCTTTAACCACAAGGCTACCCACCGTCCTATATTCAACAGGCGTTGAAAATTATGTTTCGTTTACTTCTTTGACTTAAACACATTTTACCTTCATAAAGAGAAATGTTAAATTGTGTATCCTGAGTACAATCGACCCCGCACTTGGTAGAGATTTCTTGAGATCGTGGAAAGGGGTTTGTCGCTTGTATTTCTCAAATATAAGATCCTGTAAACGTTGAACGTTGTTTTAAAGAATGTAACCACCCGGCTAATTAAATTCAAATGGTTTGATGTACTATTGCCAAATGTTCGTTTCTGTTTGACCTTCAACCGATTTTTCCGCCATATCCACACACAGGTGTGTGTGGTGGCGCACCGGCATGCATGCCTCGCCCGACCCTCCCTTGTAGAGGCTTCTTTCAACAGCATAGCAACCCCCACCATGGTCTTATGTATTTAATGTTCACAAGTTGGTGACGATTTGTTACACAAAGACTTGAGAAACATTGACATTGGTAGCGAGCATAGGACCAGCGTGGACTGAACGCTCTGGTTTCCTAGTTTCCGTGACAGGAATTGGCCAACACGTTACATATATTTATTTCGAATCGCTTTTGCTAAAAAACAGTGAAATAGAGAAAGGGGACGTTCTTTTATGCAGTTATTGATTTGAGCAAAAGGGTTTATTGTTTATTGTTGTTTTTGCGGTTTCGGGCTTTCCAGGCTGACATTCGTGACTTCGACCTTGAAATAACCTTTTTGAACCAATATTAAGGATTGTCAACGAGTGATGAAATTCTTAATGTTTTCCTGTATTCATGATCTCGACTTTTAGCGTGCTCTTGCGAACAAAGTGAACATTGTTTTGATTTCTCAAAATCATGCCTGGCTTGCACGCATGCCTGTTAGAATAAAGCAATGTGACATATTTTCAAGGTTTAGAAAATGATTAAAAATGTATTGTACACAGAAAATGATATATTGTTTCCAAACTTGCTGAGTCCCTAGCGAAAGAAAACTCGTTTACAATGTTTCCCTTAACTAACACTTTGTTCTCCAACCAGACTCAGCAGGAATTGCAACAATATTCCAGTAATATTATCTCGGCCAAAATTGGAAAACTTGACACATATCACTCGCATGAGGAATCGAACACCGACCAAATGCTCGACAAACGAACGCTTTAACACATCTAAAATATTCTAGAGCAACGAACAATGTTTACGCCAAACTGTCCCGTAATATCACTGACGATTGTATATTTGCTTTTGTTGTTTTGAGACGCAGTATTCCGGCTGGACCAGACAATCCGGTGAATAACATTATGAGAAATAATTTCGGACACGATGACATACGTCAGCTAAGGTACCATTAGTCTACTGTTACGACAAGCATAGTTTGTGCAAGATTCATTCTAGCCAGATGGTAAAGGAAGTTGTAAAGAATACAAATGTGTTGGTAATAGACGTAAAGAAATTAGTTTTTATATATTCTTACTCTTCATGTATGTAAATTATGCAAAGAATATGGTTCATGTGCGTGTTTATACCACCGTCCGTAATTTTGTAAATTTTGTAAATTTGGACCTGTCAAACCATATTCTATACATAGGCCAACTGATCAACTGGTGGCTGAACGCTTTGAAGGAAATATATACAAAGTACGTGTTAGTTTTAGTTTTGTTTTGTTTGATTGGGGTTTTTTTTTTGCTTTTCTTTTTTTTTGTTTGTTTGGGGGAGGAGGGGGTGTTTGTTTTTGTTTTCGTTTGTTTTGTTTTTTGTTGTTGTTTTTTTGTATTTATTTCGGGGGGGTGTTTTGGTTTGGTTTGTTTTTTTATTGTTGTTGTTGTCATCGTTGTTGTTGTTGGTGTTGTTGTTGGTGGTGTTGTTGTTGTTGTTGTTTTGCACTTTCTTATTAAGAAGATTATTTCCCATAACATTTCATCCTCGTAATGCCTCGTAATTTAAAGTGACATGTTTTACGTGGCAGTGAATGTCGTAAATCTAGTCAAAGAATCCTTGAACAAGACACATAAAGATGATCATGGGAAGGTTATCCCCTTGTCATACAGCGTTGTGGAGACTGTTTTGTCAGTCTAATCTTTATGCATTGTTTTATATGGGAAACAGAGGAGACAGGTTCCAGTTTTTTAATACTTCAGTGTGGAAATCAACGGAAGGACTTTGACTATTTCTCCAACCTGGAACAATACCACACAATCGAATTATGTGAAGGTTATGATCCTTTGTTTATTTTTGCCAATCCGAGCTGCAATACAATAGAAGAAGCACACATGGTGTCTGCGGAGATGTGCACTTCTTGCCTAATGTATTATTCGCGCTCGCACGTATTAGTAATGAGATCCAGCTTTTCTCCAGTCATCCTCTGAAGGCATTTGTTTTCATTTAGGACAAAATGTCCCGATCCTTTGACAGCAGAGATGACGCTGCATCCATGGATACCACCCGCTGATGGAATTATATCTCCAGAAACGTCAGATCACAAAAAATATATCACTAATATCATGCTAATCTATTCCAGAATCTGAACGAGGACATCACGTGTAAATCTCACTCAAGTTGAGTTGTTCCATAATACAGTACCCCGATCTACATTTCTGATGTAACATTGAACTCATTGACCATCCTGCGAATTCTTCAGATTTAGCACCGTCATATTTCTGGACGAAACCATACCTCAGTCTAAGATGAATGTACCACCCAGGCAGATAATACATGGCATGTGCAACAACAGGTACCATCCGAGCGCAAGGCAGAATAACATAAAGTGACATGTTTTAACGACTTTTAGTATGACAGGGGATCCCTCCAACAAATCTCCTGTCTTCTGGCACTTCACCATTGAAGCCTTTACTATAAATAACCCTATTAATTCTATTAATAACATATTCAAAAAATATTCCACATATTCATTGATGCCACGCACAAATAACAAACGTTATTTCACACCACGTGAGCAGTGAATGAAAGGCATATTTTATATTGAAGTGGAGCATATGAAATACAAATGTGCTCTCTGTGTAAAGTCCTGTTTCAAAAATGGATGGTTGTACAAGACTCAAACGCCACACAAAGCAATCAAAGGTGTAGTAAATACACGACTTGAGGTGTTTGAGAGACTGAGCGCAGGTGTTGAAAAGGGACGCACAATGCAATTATTGTAGTTCAATTTTGTTCAACCTTGCCACAATCTAAAGTACGTGTTGCATCTGATTGTGAACCGAGACGGTATTTTACACCTTCTGTCAAAGGATGGAAATAGGCAGTAATAAAATGGGGGCTGATACCTCGTCTAGTATAGAGTGTGGCCGCAAACGTGATTCAACAAATGTGAGACAATTTGCCCCTATAAATTTGAACTTCGCACTGCCGGCTAGAATCCTATCTGCAAATACAGAAGCGAAAACAAAGCCTGTATAAATTTATTGTTTTCTAGTGTTTACTAGGCCTTCGTGGCAGCGCCTTTGAAGTTGGCAGTGTTTCACAATGACCGGTGATATTAGCAGGGAGATGTATTCAAACAAACATGATATCATGACATATGGCTTGTGACTAGAAGGCATACCGCTGCAGCTTTGTGTCAGTAATTTTGATGAAATCATTTAGCATTATTAAGGTTTCAGTTTAATTAGGTGATATACGTGTGTAAGCATTTAGTGATAAATAATATGCCCGGCTCTACGGCATACAAGTTAAGACATTGATGCCGAGCAAAACCAAGGACAGTACAGAAAGACATCATATCAAAATCATTACATCCATTCTTTTCTGCAGGTACTCTTGCTTGAAGATACACTCGCTTTTCATCTGATTCATCGTTTGTTTGATATCAGATGGGTTGGTTGTTGTTTTACGCCGCGCACAGGAATCTTCAAGCTGTATGACTTAGGTCTAAATATGGACCACGCAATCCAATGATCGACCGCATGAGCATCGATCTACGCATTCGTTATGATGACACCCATGTCAGAGAGCCTAAACACCTGACTCCATATAGCTCGAATATTGCTGCGTGCGGCGTAAAACAAAAGTCACTCACGCATGCATTACTCACGTGATGCCAAAGTGAGTTTAGATGAAAAAGCAAAGTGAAAAAGCCGTTAAAAATCACATATATATAGGTCTAAGTACATCGTTTCCATCGATTTTTCTGAGAGCGGAATGTGCAGTTATACGTTGGCTTCAGGGCGGCTTGAAGGGACGGTAAGGACCACGGCCCATGGATCACGCCATCTAAAGCTTTTTTCAATCTTAGGACTGGAATGACCACGTGACACTTTTTATGGATAACAACTTCTTTTTGTTCTTTACATGACTTTCAGAGGTAATTCTTGCTCCTTCATCAGGTAAATGAACGGGTCATATATTCATGTTTGTTCAGCTTCTAAATGCCTTTCGAACCTTCGTTGAGACTGGAATGTCTGCATGGGATCAGTGATTCTATTCAAATGCATTCGTTTTGTTTGCAACGACAGCTGTCAGAACTTCAATGCAAGAAGATCGCGACCATTGGACATTCGTGAAAGTGAATACACCAAGACCTTTACACCTTTATTCACAGTCCAACTGGATCAAGGTCGCTGATCCTTAAACATATCCGAATGTTAAAACATATAGTCTTAACATATCAAATAAATTCTTCTTTTCGAACATACTTACGATTCATTCGCCTCCAATAGTAAGCACTGATCATATCGACTAAGTGTTAAAGTTTTCACAAACAAACACGGGATCAGTTTACAGTGCACTTTAACTGCATTCAAATTAACAACAGCACTGTAAAGTACTCGTTGTCAACCAGTTTTACTCTACAGCTAATATATGCCATACATAGTGAGCGAAAACTGTGACACACGTGGCCCCAAAAATTGACAAATGGGTGTCAAAGGCAATTGATCTATGTACTTGACACTGACAATGAACCTGACAACCCACAAGGAGTAAACCCAGGGTGCTAAAAGTCAGTATATAGATTTTATGGGCAATATCAACTCTTTGCTTGTATGACACACAAAAAGGACAGGATAATTGATCGCCATTTGTTACATTATTTGACCAGCTTCCTCGGAATCTCCGACTGTGGACAAAGTAACCGATTCAATAGACAATACCAACATGACTACAACATCTAAATCCCGAGTAACGAGACTTATGTGTGGGGTCAGATATAGAGCATTTAGACCCTGACAGCGGGTGTCTAATATTATCTACCTGGATCAGTCACAATTTAGAAAAATGGATGAAAAGACGTAAATCAAGAAAACCTTCATGGAAAAATGCACAAATGGGTAGTTACGTCCTTCGCTCACGTTCGAGCCAGTCCTTTCAGACGGTCAAGGTTACTTGCAGAAGTTCTGCAATCTTGGCTGTCTTTATAAACACAGGCCTCACAGCATGTATCAAAGACGCAACGATCTGCATATGTTCTTAGACAAATGGAAAATTGTTGAAATGGGCATTAAACCTTCACCCTTTCTTCACATGTCGACCATAGACCATAGATGATGCTGACACTGTTATCAAGAAAATGATGACCGCTCGATAATGGGGTCCCGGGGTTAGCATCTTTTGAAGAAGTAGTCTGTCCTTGGAAACTGTTTCCTTGCATCATACCAGCTTCTAAATGTCACTTAAATAAATTATCTTAGATATTGTCTTCGCATAATCTACCTCAAGGGTTTTTATACAGTTTAATCACGGTAATCTCTCCGCTATAAGGGTGAAATAGTGCCACAAGCTAGCTCACTCACTAGTCGTTATTCGTCATCCTCCCGCAATGTGAAGGCCACAGAGTTGAAAACTGAATCTTTCATCACGACAGCTGAACAGTCGTGGTCGCTGGCAGACCCATATTCAAAACTTAGATTCAAACCCGCAACCAGCTAATCCTGGTACACTTGAGATATGCAGTGAGCGTCGATCATCTGAACTGCCTTATCCCCCAGACAATGGGGTTTTACACGCCAATATAAACCATCAAGGACAGAGAACAGCCAGTCTCCATTATCCAAGAAAAGAGGTTCCGTTGTACGTAAAACGTTAATGGAGGTGAAAAACGTAATGAAGTCCTTGAAAATAGTTATGGCACAGGGCGTTCCAGAAACGGTCCCGTCACGTGATGTTCTTAAATTGTCCAAAATCACATTTGACAGCCCGGTTGGTCCAGGGTGTGCGACGGGGAGGATGTAAACGACCATCATCTCCTTCAATAAAGTGGGGGAATGGGGAAACCGAGTGGCTAAAGCGTTCGCTCGCCACGCAGAAGACCCTGGTTCGATTCTCCACATGGGTACAATGTGTGAAGCTAATTTCTGGTGTTCCCTGCAGCGATGTTGCTAAAATATTACTACAAGAAAACTCGTCCTCACTTGCGACTTTATCTCCACCGTCCTGCACACTCGTTCCCCAGGGGGTTCCAGGTTAATCTAGAGCAGATAACTACAAAATGAAAATGGGTAGGGTGGTAAGTCTTGGTAGCTATGTTTTTATCTTGAACTCTGAGCAAAAGTAAGACAACAACGTATTTAAAACCCAAGGTTACGCATACATATGCCTGGATGCTAATTCAACACCACTTCATACATCCATATTTTTCGAAACCTACCATACCCCATCTATATTTTCTGAAGAAATTTCTTTTTCTTTGCAAAGTAAATAATTCAGTTTGGAATACAGAAATGAAATAGGGAATTATAAATAACTGACCCGTGGCATTAGTGATTGATTACAGATTCAAGTTCAATTCAATTTCCCTTCACCAAAAAAACACATACTACGTTCGGGGTGCAACAAAAAAAACTGGGAATAATTAACATCATATGTAGATCATAAAATCATAAACAGATAATAATATCACATGGAGATCATAGGTAGATCATAACGTTATATATCGATCATAACATCATATATAGATGTTAACCTTGTTTGTAGACATTAGCACAACACCATAGGTAAATATAAACATAATAGTTAGATCATAACATCATAGGTTATAACATCACCCGTCCTTATGTAAACGTATATAGATAATTGTTAACGTATATAGATCATTGTTAACGTATACAGATAATTGTTAACGTATACAGATAATTGTTAACGTATACAGATAATTGTTAACGTATATAGACAATTGTTGACGTATACAGATAATAACCTCATAGTTCCTTGTCTTAAAGTCATTTGCAGATGTTAGCATCATACGTAGATGTCGACACCAAACATAGATATTAACACCATAATTATGTTGACGTTAACCAATGTTAACGTCAAAGACACCAAAGTAATATTCCACCAACATGATGACATTAGCATCATATGAAGGTCGTTTGCAATTTGTGCCGATAAAAACGTAGTTCTCCTCATCTGCTTCTTCACGTGCAAGGTTACCTTGCAACCAAACGGCTTAACAAAATATATTTCTTTCACACCAAGACATGAAAGAAGTGTTTTTACCATACAAAGAAGTGATTACTCGGAACTGATAGATTATGGTCGCAGGGAGACTCCTAATTCAGCAGAACGCTGTTTACAGGAGATAAAATAAAGTACTATCATTATGTGGAATATGTCTGCTTGTAACAGAGCGCATCGTTATACAAGGCGCATTTCCGTTACCGTGTTTTGTAATGATATTTTTAATGATATTTAGTAAACAGGCAGTTGTGTATTTAAAACAGAGTTTGGGACAGAGTGTCAACCGAGGTTGTTGGGACAAGCAGGAACGACATGAAACTCCCTACGTAAACTTGTCAATAGTCAGGGGCGAACGTTATGTCACACGCATCGATAGAAAAGTTCTCGTAGCGGAAGAGAAAATTTCATTTCAACTTAAAAACACAATTATTTTTCATAGGATGCCCGAGCTTAGTTTTCGTTTCATTCCTTAATATGTCAAAATGACCCCTCACTTACATATTGGGTATTTCATTTATTTGACTTATATTTTCGAATTTAATACTGTTATGTACGTTCAATTTTAGCAATCTGAATGACAATAAATTTCAAACTGATAACCTATACGTATTTTCGTTTCATTCCTTAATATGTCAAAATGACCCCTCACTTACATATTGGGTATTTCATTTATTTGACTTATATTTTCGAATTTAATACTGTTATGTACGTTCAATTTTAGCAACCTGAATGATAATAAATTTCAAACTGATAACCTATACGTATTTTCGTTTCATTCCTTAATATGTCAAAATGACCCCTCACTTACATATTGGGTATTTCATTTATTTGACTTATATTTTCGAATTTAATACTGTTATGTACGTTCAATTTTAGCAATCTGAATGATAATAAATTTCAAACTGATAACCTATACGTATATTTAGTGTGATTAATTCAAATTAACGCGTACTTGATAAATTAATGATATACGTCTAACAATACGTCTAACATTATATTATAACGATGACCATAGATACAGTCCCTAAGTCCTTAGACTGTGGCTTTCAAACTGATGAAACGCGCGACCTGGCTTTCAGCAGTGTGGTAGGTCGCGGTGCTTGTCATACTATTGCAAAGCTATCGCAACAGAGCGTCCACAAATTGCTTTAAAAAACAAAATAGTAAATAATATGACTGCAAACCTGAACAACATAAAAAGTTAAACCTGTACATATTGTCTTGTGCAGCTTCAGATTCACATTCAAAATAAGTTCTTCTTGTCAGCCGTGATCCATGTTCAATACATAATATCTCATGATGACAACCAGTCCTCGCATCACGGGAGGACAGCATTCGACCAGACGGGCATCGTAAGGGAGATAACTCGATGTTTCACCGAGTGCTTGCTTCCTGGTTTGAAAATATTTTATATCCGCTTCTCTCGCGGAAATCAATTGTCACTGGAATGTGTGAGTGAGTTTAGTTTGGTATTTGTCAATAGTCCAGCAATATCACTGCGGGGGACACCAGAGATGGGCTCCACACATTGTACCCATAAAAGGAATCGAACGAAGGTCTTGGGCGTGACATGCGAACGCTTTGACCTCGACGCTATCCCACTGCACGGGCCTCCGCGTCTTGAGGAGGAATAAAGATTTAAGAAAATGAAAAGTCTGAGATGACTCCCTGGAAATGCTTCACAGTACACTAAATCATGACATGGCCGGACACTTCGATGTACTCAACCCGCCTGCTTTGCCGATTGCATGCAAATCAGTAAAACTTAAACATACTCATGGATGATTGGTTGTATTCCCAGCAGTATCACGGTGGAAGGTAGGGGGTACCCACCTGTAATGGGCGTCACACATCGTACCAATGCGGGGAATCGAAACCAGGTCTTCGAATCGACGAGCATACGCTTCACACTAAGCTACAGCCCCCTAAATATGTTGAATGCAGATGTGTTTAAATAGACATGTACACAGTAAAAGGAATAGGAATAGGGTATATAATATAAATAGGGCTCACCATTCACACACACACACACACACACACACACACACACACACACACACGCACACGCACGCACGCACGCACACACACATACTCGAACATGTTCTAACGGTGTTATTTTAATCATATAAAGACGTTTTGTATACGTGCATCAGACTTAATGCTGATTTGGTAGTTCGGTTGTTTTGTTTGTCTAAACACCCGTTGATTTCAGGCGGTGGGGTTTCATGCAAGAACATAACAAGAGCGACATAAAAAGATTTTACATCGTTTCAAATATTTATAGGATTGAGGTTGAAGAAAAAAATGTTGAAAGTTGCAAGAGTTGTGGCCCTTTCTTCAAACCTCGCTATAAATGCATTTCTGTTCGCCTTCGGACTGGGCGGGCTGTGATCCCGGTGATAGGATGTGTATACTGTGTATACTGGACAAAAGATAATTTAGGGATATTGCTATTTTTATGATTGATCTTTCATCAGATTGTCAGTGAAGAAATAGAATATTTTTGTCCAGTATATGATGTTGTATCAAACAGGGTTACCATTTATGTCTCTTGGCACATTGCGTTACTGTACATGTAGATTCCATTCTGGTTATGCACCGGATTGTTTTGGTTGTTGGTTGTTTAATGCCTTACTGAGCAATATCCTATATACCTCATAGCGGTCTGAACTAGTCAACCCGGAGATAAATAACTTTAGCATCGATCTACGCAATTAGGATACGATGACAAGCAAGACAGCGAGACTGACCACCCGATCCTGTTAGTCGCCTCATACAACAAGCAGGGGTTGGTGGTGACCAGTTCTAACCCGAATCTACTCATACAACAAGCAGGGGTTGGTGGTGACCAGTTCTAACCCGAATGTACACGGCTTTAGCACTACGACAATGTTAATCCATTCCTTAGAATTATAAAACCTCATACCAAATTGGAAACGGATAGCACTTATAGTTTTAAAGTAAAGTTACCAAACACCGCTCTACATTTTCTACCAGACTATACGACAGTCTTATCCATCCCTCGATCAGCAAAGTTTCCAATAGCATGGACCTTACAAATGCTTCATACAAACATATTTTTTCAGTCTTCACCTGTTTATTTCGATTAAACGAAGAAACATACATCATGTGAAACACGGGTTTGTGTGCGCTGGCAGTTGGCCCCTTGCCTGCAGGTCCATCAAACCTTGAATGAAAAGTACACGTTTTTGATAATTGGTCGTAATTTTATAGATATATGTCTGGCTTATGAGACTGGCGATATTGATTTATTTGGTGGAGAGTTTAGACTAATATTAAATACCTACATGAACTGATGTTTAGTGTATACTCTGTCTTATTCCCATGATTCATTTTCAGCTAAAAGTATGTGCTTTGATCGCACAAGTACAAAAAGTTCTTTCCGATCACGATGGTACGGAAAGTACCGATGTTTGCCGAAAGAAAATGGAGATCTGTCATACCCGCTAACACCGACTGAAACCCAGCATTGTAGTCGCAGGCGACCTCGTTGCGGACGTAGTCAGACCTGATGTCGGCGTAGTTGCCCTCGTTATCAGGACCACCCACGAGAGCGCCCGTGAGGACGTTTTGGTTGGGACCGGGGTTGTTGAAGTCGTTCCAGTTGCAGGGTTGGCTGAGATCAGAACTACAGGAGCTGAAATATACACCGGACAAAGGTCATGCACACTGTCTGTTGTTTAACGCTACAATCAACAATATCCCAGCATTATGACGGCGACCTGTATATGATCGAGTATGGATCAGACAATCCAGTGATCACTGATTAACATCACGAGCATCGATCTACCCAAATAGGATACGATGACATGTGTCAACCAAGTCAGCGAGGCTGACCATCTGATCCTTTCTGTCGCCTCATACGACAAGCATGGGTTGATGAAGATCAGTTCTAATCTGGATCTTCACGGGTACCATACCACCCAAGACTGTTTTCAGCGAGAAAAGGACTGAAAAGAAATCTCTGGTTCTATGAGAACAGACTAGCTATTCTCAAAACGATCGTATCCCTACGAACTTCTTAAGCCCATTCCTAACACATTGGCTACGATTAAACTTAAGAATTCTTAGGGCTACGAACGTTTCGGGATTAAGGGCCCAGCACGACAAAAGACCGCCAACTGACGCTTCCACACTTACTCGTTACTTCACGTTCTCACTCGCTCACCACCACCCCTCCCCTACTCACCTGGCACGATGATGTGGCCGCTGTGGCGGGTGGTTGCCATACCCAATCACGTAACTGCGGCCGGCTTCGTTGGCACCCAACATGTAGTCTATCTGAGACAGCGCCCACTGCCTGTACAGTGTTTTCTCAATACCGACATCAGCTGCCACCATCGCTATCAGAGCCGCGTTGGCTGAAACAGACCCATAAACATACAGAAACTTATGTATGTATGCAAGCTAGACCACGTTCTTCTAATCGAGAGGAGGTGTAGTGGCCTAGTAGTTATAGTGTTCGAAGGCCAGGTTCGATTCCCTACAATGTGTCACCCGTGAAGGTCAGGGTAGAATAGGCCTTCAGCAACCAATGCTTGCCATAAAAGGCGACTATGCTTGTTGTAAGAGGCGACTTACGGGATCGGGTGGCCAGACTCGCTGATTTGGCTGACACATGTCATAGGTTCCCAATTGCGCAGATCGATGCTCATGTTGTTGATCACTGGATTCTCTGGTCCAGACTCGATTATTTACAGACCGTAAAACTAATCTCACTCACTCACTCATTCATCTACAATGTGTGATGCTTATTTCTGGTGTAATATTTTTGGAATTTTTGGAACTTAAGGAACTTAAAAGTCAACTCATTCACCAACTCACTAACTCTCTAACTCCACTTATCGAGAGTCCAGTTTCAAGGGGTTTGGTTCCCATACGTGTAGTATGTGAAGGCCCTGTCTAGTTTCACCAGCCGTATTCACTCACTAAACGCACGTGACGTGCTGGGCACCACTTCTACCGTGTAAATGGCATACACTAAGAATGTTGGTGGAAGTGTTAACATTTCGATGTGCGCCATATGTGAAACAGTTTCGAAAGTCTCTGCCAAAAATACCAACCAACCCCCACCCCCAAATGCAAATCACTCACAACAACTCACCTGCCACAACTCAAAACCAAAACTGACCCACTTCAACTCGCCCATCTCAACTCACCAGCGTCGACTCACCCCTCAACTCACCGACCTTAACTCACCAGCGTCAAGTCATCCACCTCACCTCACCAACGTCAACTCACCAATGTCATCTCACACACCTCAACTCACCAATCTCATCTCTCCCACCTCAACCCACCCACCACAACTCAACCACCTCAACTCACCAACCTCAGCTCATTCACCTCACTTCACGCACCCCAACTCACCCATCTCGACTCTTAAACACAACTACATCAACTCATCCACCACAACTCACCAACCTCAACTCACCCGTCAAATCACCGAACTCAGCTCACCTGCGTCAACTCATCTACCTCAACTCAGCACCTCAACTCACCAACCCCTGATCACCCACCTCATCTCACCAACATCAACTCACCCACCTCGACTCACTCACCTCTACATTACCACCTCGACTCACCGAACACTACTCAGTAAGTTAAACTCGCTCACCTCACCTCATCCACCTCACCTCACCCACCACAACTCACCCACCTGAGTACCGAAGGGAACCCCAACTGGCATGCCACGTGAGCCCACAAGTAGGAGTCTTGGTTACAGAAGACCGATACCTGTTGACGAAGTTCTCGACCCGGGCCTTCAGACTATCGTCAGAGGGATTGGCCTCGTACATCAATAGCTGCCACAGAAATATTCCAACATTGGCACATGAAATTGTATCTGACACTACGGAGATTGATTGACTGAGTATCGTTTTACGCCTCTTTTACAAATATTTCAGCAATATCACGGAGGAGGAAACCAGAAATGGGTTTCACACGCTGTACCCGTGTGGGAAATCGAATTCGAGTCTTCAGCGTGACGAGCAAACGCTTTAACCACTAGGCTACCCCACCCCTCTCTTCACAGAGACTGAAACATAGAGATCAATTGCATGCATGTCTGCATGATGTTGGCGCTTTTCGTACACGCGATATGCAAGTTATGGGTGAGTTTAGTTTTACGCCTCGTTTATCAATATTCCAGCAATATCAAGGCGGGGGAAACCAGAAATGGTCGTCACACACTGTATCCATGTGTGGAATCGAACCCGGGTTTTCATGATCGCATTAACAACTAGGCTACCCCATGACCCTCCATGATATGCATGGAAAGATCACTAACCATAACACTAAGGCCGATTTACTATTGTTGTTTGCTGCTTAAAGCCTCACACCGCCATTTGAAAAGTAATTTTGACAGGTGAAACATTTTGAATACACGTTCAAACTCATATTTTGAATTTATAACGATATAGGGATATGATATATAATTATATAATCAAACTTTCGTCCCGCGCAAAATTCTACGCAAATTTTATAATACATGCTTGAGGTTTGAAAGATCCATATTACATCCCGTTCAAAATTTTTAAAAGTAAAACAAAGAGTGGATACCAAGTATATGCTACTCAAAAGAGGTTACGAACTACCCTATGCTTTAACATCACTGGCATGCCATTAACTTTGTTCCTTAACTTCTTTTGAATGGTACAGTCTAAATGTACCTGACATCCGACGTTCTTGTTGTCCCAGGAAAACTCTACTTGGTCGTTATAGGAAATTAACTCCATAGCTCGCTGTTCATACACTGTCTCCCCCGTTGCCTTGTACAACCAGGCAGCGGCCCAGCAAAGTTCGTCCTTGAAGCCGCTCCAAGAACTAAGAGAGACAAGCAAAGTGCGTGAGATTAATTTTACGCCGCACCCAGCAATATTCCAATATGACAGCGGTCTGTAAATAACAGAGTCCGGATGAGACAATCAAGTGATCAACGAAATGTACATCGCTCTGAGAACCGATGACATGTGTAACATGAGTCAACGAGCCTGACCACCCGATCCCGTTCGTCGCCTCTTATGACAAGAAAGGGTTGCTGAAAACCAGTACTAACCTGCATCTTCAGGGGTGCGCTGATCAGGTACTGCTACTGCTGTTATATGTGTATAACGAACTGACGGATACAACGATCTGATTTGGGTAGCGGTCACCTACTGGATATTTGAGTCGAACAAACTTTGGTGATAACTAACAAAAATTAGTTGTCCTTTTGAGAAAACTACATTAATAACTCACTAAATTACCTGTTAACACATATCGTTTTCGCGACGTTGTGGGAAGGTTGTAGATTGGTAACGTCATGACACAACGTCGTCACAACGTCAGTATTACGTCATTTCATACCGTCATGTCACAACGTCGTCACAACGTCAGTATTACGTCATTTCATACCGTCATGTCACAACGTAATAACAACGTTGCAAATTTACTCTGAGGAAACGTTACGCTTTTTGCTCTTCACAATCTCATAACAAGTTTCTTATAACCTCTTATCACAATAGTTTCCTGTAAAACGTTTCACTTTGAGATTCTTTCTCATACCTCACTATTCAGCAACAGCATCATAAAACACAAGACCAAAGCAACATACAAATTGACGAATAAACACTGAAGTGAATTTATGTTTTTCCCACAACTATTCAACCATTAACGCCAATAGATCGTTAAAACAACGTATACGTCACCATCAAATAACTTATCCTTGTGGCGACGTAAAAATGACTTATCACAACATTAGGACACAAAGAGGAGTCCACAGAATAACGTGATAACAACGAAAACATAACTTTGAGCCAACGTGAAATTGTAAAGTTGGTTATCTGTCCTTCTAAGTTCGTTGTAACCGAAGTTCACTATACGTGTAATCCAGTTGCATTGGTCCATCAGGAGACACCAGAAATGGGCTTCACTCATTGAACACATGTCGGCTCTTTGGCGAGACGAGCGGACGCTTTTATCACTAGGCTACCCAAGAGTCCCGTGACCCATACACGATTACAGGGTTCATCAATAAACGCATCTCACTTGTAGAAGTCTCCGGCCGGTACGCTGTTGGTGTATGTCCCCCTGTTGTTGTAGGCGAAGTCGTACAGAGACCTGGCGTTTCGCAACAACCTAGAGGAGTAGCCCTGGTCTAGATCGTGATAATTATAATGATATTAACAAGAATAGTAATAAGAGTAATAATAAATATCTTAATGCCAAAAGCACCACATCATCACATAAGAACATTAGAAATATTGACAAACAAGAACAATATTCAATGATTAATGTTGATTGCACAACATAGCCAATTTTCAGCCAAGATTCGCATAGTATCTCATCAACAAAATGTGCACTGAGTAATACATGTATTTATAAACTAATGTCACAGTATCAACAGTTATAGGGATAGAAATCAACTGTAATGGTGAGTGAATTTAGGTTTACGCCGCGCTCGGCAATATTCCAGCAAAATACATTGTTACAAATGAATACTTCCTGACTACCCTTAAAAATAAGTAGTGGAACTCCATTTTTGATTTATTATTGAACACATTTGGACATATATCATCGTCAATCAATGTTCATATGATAATAATTATGAATGTTTTGAGAGTGCATCATCACTTACACTTCCTAATGACCATAGTTTGTACAGGAGTCGCTCTTGAAAGACGATTAGTGTATGACTTGAAATTACATGTGTACGATTTTCTAGAAACAAACACACTAACAACTGGGTGATGCAAGATGATTGTCGAAATGAATGCTCTACAGCGGTTTATCGACCTTCTTGAAAACCGTTAACATCATAATGACATGTCTATGGGGTTACTGCGTTTTGTACGTTCATACTTTGCGTTGTGTTTAGAGGTAATGATAAAGAGAAATGGTGGCGCGCCCATATGTCTGTCTTTGAAAAGTTTGTAAACGATTTTACTTCCAAAATGAAAGTTGAGGTTCCCCTACCTTATGTAGAATATATATAACAGTTGTGCATTACAGTTATTATTACTATTAAATTTAGTGTTAATTAACATAACACTGTTAATTAAGCACACCAAAGTAAATACTGCGCACAAACATATTAAATAAGGATAAAAGTAACAATATGGTAAAACTAGCTAGAAATGACAGCACCAAAAAGACGAAAATATCTCTCAGCTACATCCGAACGCGTCGTATGTCGTTTCGTAGATCTGCTCTGTAAAAACAATGAATAGTTTTCTGTTACCTTCACTTCTGAAAGCTATTGAAGCTGCGGCAAATGCAGCCGCAGTTTCGCCGGTTACGTCACTTCCGGGGCTGTAAATGGTGACCTTGTAGGAGGGTCGTGCTGAGGTCATGTTCTCAGGCCTTGTCCACTGAGAGTGATCCGCATGACCATCCCCGACCTGAAAATGACGTCCGTGGACGGATATTTTTATTTCAGTTCTACGTGGTTAAAATAATCTGGTGCTGACAAGATTATTCACTTCAGCATGAACTATGATTAGTATAGGATCACACATGTGAGAAGCTTCTGATATAATCAGCATTAATTGGAAATCTCTCGAAGAACAGAGGAAACTGTATTATTCTGTTTCATGCAACCACACAATTTAAATATTAATAAATAGTTAATATAATCCATGGAGCCGGCCATGAGAAGGCAAATCAGTTTTTACCAGGACATGCTGCGCGATACCACATACGGAAATGCATTGAGCTTTTTTCTGTCTGCATTGGTCCACAGGCAAACTGTAGCGCAAATGGGGTTGCGCAGCATAGAGAATATGACAAGGCTACGTGTATGCGAACGAAGCGAGCAAAGGTTGCCAACGTACTTCCCTCACTTCGGATACAAAAATAATATTTGTCATGTCAAAATAAAATAACGCGACCATCAAAGATACACTCCCATTTCCTCACTAGGTTGTGCTCTCGCATACCCATGTTTAATAATTTTCTCTATGCTGCGCGACCCACTTGCGCTACAGTTTGCCTGTGATTGGACATTTTAAGTTGTTCACTGGTCATGAGGGAAACAGAGGGGTCATCGAGGGTACATCACCGCGTTTGGCCCCACTGGCATTGGTTAACGTAGTTAACGTACCGAGCAACTCAACGTCAATTTTGAATTTGTTTGAAGCACGGGTACAAAAATCGTTTTGAAGACGATTTTGCAGGCAAGAAAAATAGATGTAGAGTTATCTCCCTTCAATCGGTTTGCATTCGCCAAGCATCGGTAATTTCCGCACATTATACGTGATTCAATGTTTTCTGAGCTAAAGGATTAATATCGCGAAGTACCAAATGAGTACAGCATTCACAGCGGAGTACATAAAGTAATAGAAGAACCCTCAGCCAATCAGAAATATATCTAATTTCTTCTGAAATAATAGGGAACTGACCTGCGCCCAGTATTCATTGTGGTCACTGTCCCAGCACTTGAGCAAATAGTCCAGTGGCCACCTCAGTGAATCATACACATTGGTCAGTTCGCCAGCTGCCTGGTACCCTGCCTTGAACTGGATCAACCCCCAGGCCAGCGTTGTCGTGGACCACGCCATGGGGAAGTTGAACTTGACATTATCGCCAGCTGAACAACACATGGGTAGGTAAGAGAGAGGGAGGGTTCGAGCGAGTGAGTCTTATGGACATGTTGATCACCATATCATTTAGAACACAGTGTCAAAGTTGTTTGTGGAGGAACGCTACAAGTGATGAGGTCTTGCGCTTTGGTGGAAACCACGACTACGGGTGTGACACTCACAGGGATTTGAACCCATAACCCACGCGAATTGGGCAACTAAACAGTTGATATGTGGGATGTCTAAACGAATAATGAAGAAAGAGTCGGAATCATAAATTATAAAACAATAAAATGACTTTCATGGTGATTTATTGGAATGTGTATCTTGTAGTACTCTACTGATTCTGACCATGACATATACATGTACTGACCATCATACCAGCCTCCGGTGAGGTCTCTGTTGTTGTCGCTGCCGTCACTGAGAGCGGAGTCAGCTCTCCATGGTATTCTGTTGGTTGAAGGAAGGTGCCCCGATCTCTGGGCCTCATAGAACAGAATGGATTTCGCAAGGACATCTGCGTAAGCGACTGATTCGGTGGCTAGAATGAGAGAGCCAGTCATTCAATGAGCAGGTGTGAAGAAAAATTGGTCTCCAATGCCGTGATACTGCTGGGATGTTGTAAAAACCTGCGTAATACAATACCCACCATCCATGGATAATCCAGTAATTGTCCAAATGGAGGATTATTAACAATTCATCAGATGTGCATGCCCCAGTCGCATCATCGATGGTGTTGCTAGTTGGGTTAAGAAGTGAGTTTAGTTTCACGCCGCACTCAGCAATATTCCAGCTATTTGGCGTAAGTCTGTAAATAATCGAGTATGGACCAGGCAATCCAGTGATCAACAACATGAACATCGATCTGCGCAATTGGGAACCGATGGCATGTGTCAACCAAGTCAGCGACCCTGACCACCCGATCCCGTTAGTCGCCTCTTACAAGAAGTATAGTCGCCTATTATGGAAAGCATGGGTTTCTGAAGGCCTATTCTACCCCTGGACCTTCACAGGTCTGTTGCTAGTTGAACCACCGGAAGTGCTTTCAGAACCTCTATTGGTGCTACCAGTGTTGCCGCCATTGCTGCCTTCAAAATTATCAAAATCCATCTAAAACGTCAAGGCATAGGGGCTATTAATTTTCGCATTTCCCTCATTTTCCATTGTCCTTTCAAAAAAGAAAACATCCATTCAAGCCGATGACAGATGAACAGTGATAACCAAAGTGTGTCGTAACATGATATATGATATATATCATATGATATCACTTATGTTACGTTTTTCAGTTATGAGAGGACCCGTGAAGGTCTACCCGGGGTAGAATCGGCCTTCAGCAACCCATGCTTGCCACAAAAGGCGACTGTCTGTCGTGAGAGGCGACTAACGGAATCGGGTAGTTAGGCTCGGTCGTGAGTTAAGGTGAAGATTACAGCAGATTTTGTAATAGGAGTCAATCTATCATCTCTTGTGCAATGGAGAGCATCTTTGTGTGGTAAATCGCGAGACTGAATTGATAAAATATATCATATGGCTGTAGTAAAATGTCTACTGTCAGGCAAAAATGGCATCTATTTATGATGGCTACAAATGAAAAACCAATAAAAGTAATACGATGTGAAATAAGTGATTTTGATACGAGTGTCACAGCTGTGTTTTAGACCTTACGGTGAGAGTTTCGGTAGCTGTTTCAAGCCTAGGACGTTTTGATAAGGTATGTAGTTTTTTATCAAATCACGTGTATATATTCAAGAGCATATTATATTTTGAATTGCTGGTTGCTTCATTAACCAATCTACACTGTAGAAATACATTTCGGTGTATTTACAGCGGTGACAAAGTGATGCAGGATACGAGTATAAACAATTTCCACTTTCATGAAACTCTCAAGCAAGATCATGGTGCTAACAAACTAGCAGATATCATGTTCTGGCTGATATCACGTGTATATTACTGGTATTACCTGGGCAAGGTTGGCCATCAGAAGATGTCTTCGTGAAGACTAATTTTGATATCTCGACAGGGGACGACCCAGGGACATCAGCGTTGAAGCCGATGCATAACTCCTGTCCGGCCGATCTTTCAGCGTTACAGGGCTGGTTCTTGACGTAGTATACACTTCTGTTTGATTGTGGCTGTGTCAGCAGGAAGTCACGGGACTGTTGAGACAGAATATATGGATCCATTAATGCTGCGGTTGTTTGTTTTTATTTTGACAGCAATGTGGCTGGCAAGATTCAGGAAAAGCATGATAAATATGCGTATCTCGCCTTTGAAATGTCTCGCTTGCATCCCAAGTACCCCGTCGTCAGGCTCCCCATTATTCCCATGGTTTGGTACCTCCTGATCTCTTGGAACTGATGAGTAGAGTGGTTGTCCACCGGGGGTACAGACCTTCTGACACTGTGGGTAATGCAAAAGGCTGCAGTGTTGGGGAGCCGTTATGTTCTCCGAAACGTTCTCGGCGGGTTCGACTAGACAGCGTTTCCTGGGATAAACCCCATTCGCTGTCTGAACTGCGTGTAGAGAGGGCGGGACCCTCAGCTGCTGCGCTGCGCCTTACGGGCCTGACTGTTTTTATCTTTAAAACATAATAATGATAAATGAGGTTTCTCCGTGATGAGTCTAGTTAGGGGAATTTTATTCCCTGAACCCAAACTCACTGAAACAAGAACTATTTGCTGGATAGGGTTGTGCCTTAAAATAAGATCATCAAGGAATCCATGTCTAAACGACAAAATGCAGTTTGGAAGAAATTCCTTCTCCGAACTGTCAATTCCCTTAAAACAAAACTAAATGTTTGGACTGAAGAAAAAATGGGAAAGGAGGAGCACAATCAAAGAAAATAAACTCTTAGAAATAATGACAAACACTTCTACAGGCAATTAAAAAATGGTGTTGGTGAGCATGATAAACGGCCTCCCATGGATGCCAATGAAGGGTTCTGGAAACAGTTGTGGTCTGTCCCCTGCACTGTAACCTGGAGGCACCATGGGTCGATGATTATGACCATGCAATGCATGAGAGAGTAACTAGGTCGTTTGTCTGTTACATCTCACCAGATTGCCTGAAAGGTGTCAGTAAAACGTTCGCATGCCATACAGCTCCAGGACATGATGGTGTAAAAAACCTTGCAGTCAACTTTGTGTGCAGACTCTTTCACTGTTGTCACAACCCCTAGTGTGCAGTACACAACCCTGTGCACTTAAAACACACAACCTTGTGCACTATGTGCCGTTGTGGTGGACATCCAATGATCGAGGGAAAAAAACAAAGCGTCCTTGAGCAGTTGAACCAACTAGATATTGGCGCTATACAAATATTTAATAGTATAGTATATTTTCTCCCAGGAGATATCGTTTTGACAGTAGATTGTGTACAATGCCTTGAAAATGCTATGGCGTCATGAACGAGGTGACGTCACAATGCACGACATCGCTTCACGGTAAGTCGTATGGCACCACCGTGTTCAGAGATTGACATTTTTTTATTGAAAACCAGTGAAGGGTGATTTTTTATGATAACGTTTACATCAAATATATCAACACTCGTTGATGAAAGTAAAAATAGTCTAACTTTATCAACTCGTGTTGATATAATTGATATTGGTAGAGCCTTGGATAAGATTCTCTATGCACTCACGGTGATGCTCACGACGTTGACGGAAAAGACCAACTTCATTTCCCAGCCACACAGCTTCACGTCTGGGATGGCGCAGATGTTAGCGGCGACGCCCCCGTTCCATCGGGTGGGAATAGTGTAGGGGAAGTTGGTGGCAACAGCCAACGGAAGCAGGAACACTCCAAATATAACACTGAAACAAATTCAACGACACCAGTTGCATATTAATACAAATGGCGTCATTAATTCTTGGCGATCAAGCACCTCACTCTGATAGTGTGGGTTCCAATCCCTGGTGCTACTCAGCCTCAAAACCAAAGCTAAGGAGTAATATTAAATGTAACACATGTCAACATTTCTGTGTAAATAAGATGTATATTCGCGGTGGCTGAGTGGGTTAGATGCGTGACGTGCGATAGTGATTAGGTGCCTGACTCTGAGAGTGTGGGTTCGAATCCTGATTAAGTCCCAACCCATAAACACTGCAATAATCTCTATTTCACCAAGAAAGTGTGATCCCGCATATAACACACGTCTATATGGCATTTTGTATTCTTTCTAAATATGTGACATGAAACGTCAGCCAGTAAACAACAAGTCTCGACTATCCACTATACAGAATTCCCCTGGGCCTAAAAAGGTAAATAGTGACGAAACATAACAGATATTCCCCCAAAAGTAGGATTACCTGCCTATAGCACTACAATATATTCCAAAATGACCTTGAACCCAATGTCTTTTATGTTTAGAGAAACAAATGTAGAATATAAATGAAGCATTATTTTGGGCTGAAAACATTCACCAACCTCATCGTGAATTCTGCAAATCTGATAAAATGACACTCACTACACCTGTATTTTGTAATGACTTTGTTATATACACACGTACATGTTTGTCCCAAAGTATATTTGTTCACCACCTGTAGCACCTTGTGACACAATTAAACCCGCTGATTGGTCAACACCCGATCTCCCAGTTACTCGACGGCCATTATGCAAACCAAGTAGAAACATAAAAATATGTAAATTGTAAACAGAAATATAAAAATATGTCCTTGGTGATTTAATCAAAGGGAAATGCGTCATACCATACACGTGGTTTTAGATAAAACACTGTATTATTCAATTGATCTCATTTCCAAACGGGCTATGTCAGCATGAGGGACCCTCGACAGATGTTAGCAGTATGTCATATGGTCCGTTAATGCATCTTGTTCCCCAAGCATATAAGGCTGGAACAGGTTCAACAAACGCACGCCGTCTAGACGACTGTTTGTGTCGTAAACAGACTTCGTGAGGTGTATCAACATGCCAGCAGATGGTTCACCCATACGTTACACTGGGTTGGAGGTCCACCAGGGCAAATCTGCATTTCTTGGAAATACAAGAGACAGACTCCTTTTCAGAACACAACATATATACATTTATCCTACCTCACACATAAATGCTGTTTTCTGATTGGCAGGGCCATTCAATGTACCTCGCTTACAACCGAGTAACATTTGCTATATTACCCGCTGAAAATGCCGAACAGTGGGAGCTCGTTTTGCATTTGGGCTGCACCCTAACTC
>NC_090295.1:36025000-36112500 GCF_037392515.1 Haliotis asinina
TGGGAACCGGTGACAGGTGTCAACCAATTCAGCAAGTCTGACCAGTTGGAGCGATGAAGCGATATCAGTTACCTGACTTTGGTAGCTATACATTCACTACACATTATCATTATTATTTTTATGAGACAGTTAAATGTAACACAAATACAGATAAACGGTAATTCTATACATCTAGCGTAGACAAGAACGAGACCAGTACTATTTTCAACCTTAAATACACAGCTTCTCCTTCAGATAACGAGTGGCCTCAGATTCATACGTATGCATTGTTAAATGCCATTTCAAAAAACGCTAATATAAAACTACTGAGTCACACAATGGCAGACAGCAGCATGGTTCAAGGTGATTACACATGAAACAGTAAATAAATTAGAATCAATAAACTAGTGGAATACATGTCAGTAATCACTTATTCTGGTGTGGATCAGATCTAAATGTTCAAGGATGCTGTCACGTTTCCGGCCGTGTGATAGATGTCTGGAGAAAATCACGCACACGCCGGACGGGTTCATTTGCAAACAGCTGAAAGTTTCTGTCAATACCTGGGACCAAATTGGACAATGAGCTTTTCAAAAATACATCAAGAACTTACTCGGAAAGATTCGTATACCATGTCTCGTGTGCACACGAAAATCCGATTATTTGGAGAAACATCCGGATTAACAGGGGTTCCGGATTGGATGATCGTTCTTAGAAAGTGTGGATCCCGGTAAGACATTTGTAAAAGTCCTCAGTGAAATTCGTTGTTGAAGATTACTCGGCACCACATTAATGTCAGTGACGTTAATCTATACGGAAAACGCACCACTTCCGGGTTTTCTCCCATATGAGTGAATTTACTTTTATGTCGCGTTTGGCAATATGCTTGCAAACTACAGAAATAGGCTTCACACGTTGTACCCATGTGGGGAATCGAAACCGGTGTGAAGAGGTGAAGAGCGAACGCTTTAACCATTAGCCTACCCCATTGTATCAAAATACACAAGGTCCAATTGATCGTCTGTCACAACGAGTTCTATCAGAAGGGTGCGGTGCGGTTTTCTTTTTTCTTTTATTTTTTTCGTTTTAAAAGTAATATAAATACAGTGAAAATTGGGAAATCTGAATCCCATTACTCGGACAACGGACCATTCATCCCGGACACTTCTCTAGACACCAACAAATAATCACATAATAGTTATCTACACTCCTTCTTTTACCTACATCGACCCGATATTCTGTAAACGCTCTACTCCGTACAGCCTCATGATTGTGTTGATATATGATTATTTAAATAAGTGTACTTTATCTTAGGTATCCTTGACATACGATTCCTTTGTCTGTTTCATAAGCTGAATGGTAAATCTCAACCAGCCTTGGGACCGATGCGGATCGATCGCTAGTGGTGTTTTGCAACTCGGCCTGATGCACACCTGTACTGAAACGTGCTTCCAGTTTCTGGTCGTTATATACTGGGGAGGATATGCCACGAGGGGCCTTCGTTGCATGAATTTGATTTCATGCCTGACGTCAATGTTTTAAGTAGATATGTAGTTTATTTCAAATACAAGTGGACTTGTGGTAGACGTGTTTATACATGAATAACAAGCTATGTTTATACTACAGGGATCCACAATCATTACGACTCAAGTTGTGACTCTGAACTGGTCTTCAGTGAGTGAGTGAATGAGTGAGTGAGTGAGTTAAGTAAATATGAGGTCCACTCGTATAGCGCTAAACTGCCGTAATGCCATACGGCAAGCATGCTCAAGGGGTATTAGGTAACCTGGGGGTTGGGGGTTTACAGTTGGCACGGGGGGCAGATAGTCAGAGGGCAGTTGTCCAGTAGGCAGTTTGTCTAGACCCCCTAAAGGCACATACAACATGCTTTACATTATTACTCCGGATGTTCCCTCGGGTACCCATTTTCTGCCGGGTGTTTGACATCTTTGGGTACCAGTATTACCCATACCAAACACTACTGTCATGACCCACGACCATTCTGAAATTGGGCAATATTCTAAAATGAAAGCTACACACAATTTCCGTTTTTCTGAGAATAAAACCACGACATGCAGATGCAAATCAAGTGTTCATATAAACGAACACAGGAACATATTCACACACATAGATGCCAATTAACACCTTTCTACGTCGGCGAATCTTACGTATGTACATGTGCATGTGTCAACGACTCTGCACAATGTGGCGTAATGGTATGGTCAGTTGGGGAGACCAAGCAAGGAGACCAACCATGAAGTCCAGGGAGACCAGTCAGGGAAACAACAGAAGTGAGCGGAAGGTATGACTATGACTAGTCGGTGCGTCGGCCACGGCCGCCGTCTCACCAACGACTACATCGACGTTGACGAATCGACGTCCGATTTCTGAATGTGTGTAAGTGACAGAGCGGGTCTCCAGATTGGGAACATTGGCCACTCTCAGTCCCGGTGTGCGTTCTGTCACACGTTTACAATCAACCTGTACTATTTCAACCACTACTTCCAAACCATAATAAACCACGGCTGCTGCTGTCTTCAGCTCTACCACTGATCCTTGTCTTCGCTTCGTCTCTTGTCCACCATCCTGAACTACCACCCGAGAGCAACCACAACGGACGCTCTTGGACACTACAGTAAAGTGTTCCAGTATATCTCGTAAGCCGATGAACAATAAAAATTTGAGGCTGATATGTGCGTTTACTCTATTCAGAGCTTTGGAAATGATTTGGAAATTTTTTTGTCATTGCAACAATCTCTGCAATCTGATATTCATTAGTCATATTTACGGTAATATAAAAGACAAGGCTCGGACACACTGAGGCTATTTTTTTCAGTTCTATGTATGCAATTAAACACATGAAAATTTCGTATTTGCAATGGACTGTACACTGTGGCTGTACAGTCTGTTTCCAATATGAACAGCCTTCAATTAAACCATTCAACCCGGGGTACCCGTGAAGATCACAGATAGAATGGGTCTTCAAGAACCCATGCTTGCCACAAAAGGCGACCATGCTTGCCGGAAGAGGCGACTAACTGGATCGGGTGTTTAGGCTTGGTTGACACGTCATCGGTTCCCAGTTGCGCAGATCGATGTTCATGCTGTTGATCACTATCTTGTCTGGTCCAGTCTCGACTGTTTAGAGAGTGCCGCCATATAGCAGGAATATTGCCGAATGGTGTTAAACAACCAACCAACCAATCTTACCGGGGAAAGGGTTTTTTTTATTTATTAACTTCTTTTGAACGTTGTATGTGCAGAGATGTTGGTTGACACGCATATATACTCTCTCTCGCTGTAATGACAGATGGAATAGAGCGAATTCAGATCCGACACGGCAAACTCCATGACGAGATTGGCAGTGACCTTGATTACTTATCAAAGGGCTTGGCTTGTAGTTCAGGGTGTGTGTCACTTCTCAAGATGTGTCAGCATTAATTCCTCCGACAGCGTGACCATGGGAATCTTCACACGCCTTTCACTGGATTATCTGGTCCAAACTTGATTATCAACAGGTCGCCACAATATATCTGGAATATTGCCGAGTGCGGCGTAAAGCTAAACTCACTCACTCACTAACAGAACCATTCAGACCTTCTGATACTTGAGACATTGAACAGTAGTTCATGGTTCCCGTTTCAGTACGAAATTAGATCCTTGTCAATACTGGATTGGGAAATGGACGTGATCATGAAAACGATAACGGAAACAATCTCGCAATGAAAGAATATTAAACCATTATTTTTTCTTGTTATGCCCTATGTGTCAGTGAATTAAACTGACAATATATAATATAATTTCGAATCGGGGCGATGGGGTAGTTTCGGGGCTAAAGCGTTCGATCGTCTCGGTGAAGATCGGGCTCTCTTCCCAACCTGAGCCAATTTTTTGAAGCCAATTTCCGGCATCCCTCCGTGAAAACCCTGATAAGAACGGCTGAAAAATATGTTCACTCACTCATTCACTTCGAATCCCGATTTATTATTGAACCGAGGTTAATTTCATCATCTCAATTCCCCCACCTGATCGTTGATGGCACCAATGTGGTTTAGGATCTACATCACTTGACACGTTCTTCCTACGTGAATTTAACACATCGATACACAACTAAAAGCTTTAGGCCGCTGACGGACGCGGAAACCTTTCAAACCATCACATACGTACATCTGTAAAAACAACCAAACCCATATACATGTATCGTGGCACCAAGAATTTCAAATGCCAACTGTATTAATGCCAGTCTATCCAAGCATACTGGATTGCTACGTCTTATGCCACCCCACACGATTTCATAGACGTCCTTTTTTACGTTCTTCGGTAAACCGTTATAACGATTGTCATTAACAGAGCTATGGCCAAGAACGTTACATCAACCGTTAATGTATGTATTATTAAACATAAAACCAGGAATAGTTCCATACTTTGTGGTTAAGCTGACTTCACTCTCGCTTCCTGTTGGGTATCGATTAAAACACGTTTGAATGGCAGCCGGCATCATTCACTCCGCGTTGTGTACTGGTAGTGTGTCGCAGAGCGGCTATTTCTAGCCTCTACAAGCGTCACAATGTATTGATCCAATCTCACTCACGGAATTTACGCAGGGTCATACATTTCGGTCAATCAATGCGACACCTCGTAGACGCAGTGCGCATGCGTCGGACGAAATGACGTCAATGCGTGTCGTCTGCTGAGATTTCCCGCCATAGGAGCAGACGTGGAAGAAGGGTTGATTTGAGAGATTGACCGTGGGCTTGACTTTAGGGGATACGGTCGTGTGACCCAGACGGGGGATGATTTGGGTTAATATTAGGATTAATAAATAGCACAAAAGAAAGGCAATTAAATGGGAACGCATGATCAGCTTGCTCACGGTGGGTGACTGCCAGCCCGCTATGTGTTGCACCATAACTATGGTTCGTGGATGTTGTGTTTCAAATAAAGGGTATTTCGAACTCTTAATGAGTCTGCAATTCCCACAAGGCTCGTATTCTTCAGTTTTGAGAATTCCTTGTTGAATGCGCAGCTGAGGATTTGATTAGAAAACGGTAACATTTGGAATCTAACGAGTTGCTTGCAGTTAGTTATTGGGTTTCACAAATTTAAGATGGCTTTAGTGAGTGAGTGAGCTGAGTTTAGTTGAGGTAAACACCATTTCAAAAGTCCTCAAACTATATAGCGTCGAATCTTTTGATATGGTATGGAGAAGCATAAACCTCTGGGAGTGCGAATGTTTGAACGTGCAACGATGATCAGAGAGAACATGAACTCGGAGATCATGATCCTGCCACACCTAAGGGACAGAAATCCTGTTCAACGACCTGATCATACGCGCCCTTGCCACAGATGGGATCATCTGGCCTACTTGATGGATACATGGCGTTATATCTGATATCTCTCCAAAACCTATTTTTCCTGTGAGAAAACGACGCTCCTGTGTATTTTTAAACACGACACAACAATACGCACTGCAACACCTTGTATGCTTCGATGATCTCAACTTCAATCCACCTGAAGACGTTTCGTTTGTTTGTTCCTTTGTTTGTTTTCATAGCCGGACTCAGCAATATTCCAGCTATGGGAAGGCGGTCTGGACCAGGCAATCTAGTGATAAGCATTTGGAAAACGACGACACGTGTCAACAAAGTGAACACGATCCCGTTAGTAGCTTTTTACGTCAGGCAAGGGTTTGTTGAAGACCGGTCCCAACTAATGACTGTGACTGACTGAGAATTATGATATCAACACTGGGAAACTGCCTAAGTAGTTGTACAGAATGTTCTACATCATGCATACATTTTCTGAATGCATTTTCAGTTCGTAGTTGAAATGAGTTCCGCGTCGCGAGCAACAGTTTCCTATCGAGCAGCGTGTGAGGGTGAAGAATCATAATTTAAGGAAACAGAGGTTCCAAACCACTATCAGAAAGCTGCGTGGGTGTTTTCTAAAGTCTCCCTGTGTGCTCTGAGGGTCTGCCTATTTGAGACACATTAATATTATAGAGTTACGTCCTTTGGGTGTGTCAGTAATCAGTGCGACGTTCTTTGGTTTGTCAGAAAAACAAAGTACCACAATTTTTGAATTAACGTTTTCGCAGTTACAGATAACGCCATCAAGTGAAATGTTTCTAAACAAAATTTGCGAAAACACATTCTGTGGTCGAGTATAAATACATATGTGAGACAGTGCAACCATGGAGTATCAAAAAGAACATCTCAGAAATGCCGAGACTTTGGCAGAAATTGGGACTCAAAACGTCACATCGCAAGTCTTCAATTGCAGCCAAGCAACCATCAGCAACTTGTTGAGCCGTTACCAATGGACAGGTCAGACACATGACAACTCCATTCGGACAATACACCTGCGGAACTGATGTGTCCCGGCGACGTCAACGGAGGCGACGGTCTTGGGACACCCCATAGACGAACCGTACTACGATGACTCCGCATAGCTGGATCCCTTTCGGGAATGGCCTTGACCCCTTGACTGGGCTCGAACTGAACGTCAGAGGCAGCGACGTGATTGGGAGAGAGTCCAGTTTACAGACGAGAGGCGATTCAACATGACGTAGGTGTGAGCGACTGTCGCCATACTGTGTCCGAGAGGTGCACCCTTTTGGTGGAGAAGGTGTCAAGGTATGGGGCGGGATTTGTGGTCAGCATAGAACATGATTTCCTTCATGGACATTTGTCTGCTCAAACATCAACGTATTGCCTGGGTCAACACGATCTCCGGATATGATGGATCTCCGTCCATAGAGCATCTTTTGGATCATCTGAACAGAAAGCTGGCGTCTTCTTTTTGAGCCACAACATTTTGCCCTGAGAATCCGTGCTTGTCTCTCTGTGAAGGTCTTTGTTAGATTTGGTCTTCGGGAATCCGTGCTTGTCTCTCCGTGAAGGTCAGCGTTAGATTTGTTAGATTTGGTCTTCGGGAATCCGTGCTTGTCTCTCCGTGAAGGTCAGCGTTAGATTTGGTCTTCGGGAACCCGTAAGGTCACCGTTAGATTTCATCTTCGGGAACCCGTAAGGTCAGCTTTAGATTTGGTCTTCGGGAATCCGTGCTCCTCTCGGCGTGTATTATATTAGAACTGGTATTCAGCAACCCATGCTTATCATAAGAGGTGACTAACGTGATCGGGTGGTCAGACGCCTTAATTATTAACTTGGTTGATACGTGTCATCGTATCCCAGTTGCCTAGAGCGATATTCATACTGATGCTCAATGGATTGTCTGGTCCAGACTCAATTATTTACAGACCGCATATAGCTGAAAAAGTGTGCCGTTAAGCGCCAGTCAACCCCCATAATTCGGATGCACATTATCTCTACCTGGTAACAATGACGTGGTTTCTTTAAAACGACATTATTTTGGGGTATAATCGCCCTAATGTCAATGTTCATGATGGTGTTTCAAGGTAACAGGACATTGGATCCTGCTAGTTTCAGATGTCTGTCTGACCCACTAAAAATTCACAGGACCCACAGAAATAAGTTTTACAAACATTTTAGATTTGACATTTCACATAATTGGCATTGAAATTATTAACATTATATGATAACAAACATAAGATTTCTAAACAGCAAACAAGTGTCACATACCGAAAATAACAACTTCACACAAAGACATTGTGAAATATTCAGTCAGACGCTGGGGATGACGGTTTGGTGATTTCTATTTGACCACTGGTTAATCTGCCAGATTTGTCAGAGGGTCAGACGCTATTCGTGAACACTGCAATGTATCTAAGTATCAGCTGATATCAACATTTAGGATATACATGTATATCTAAACACGTGAGAGACAGCCACGTGGACAATATAAACGCAGGCAATGTTCGTCTACTCACAGGAACACCCACATAGAAAGATTTCAAAGTCAAGTTCAATGTCACGAGCATTGCAGACAGTCACAGGAAACGTGATTTGTAGAAATGTATTTCTGCTCTGGAGTATATCACCGATCGATAACACAATAGCAAGACAAATGGATTTTTTGTTATGCAAGATGCCTTAAGAGGAAAGTCCATTTAATGTTAACACAAAACAGTCCTGTGTCCATACGTGGGGTAATATAGACAGCTGTTTCAACACCTTTCTCTGTCAGCAACAAGATGAAATGATATTAACCACGCAGACAGTTATGTATTCAACAAGGAATCTATTTTTAAAAAAAACCATTTCGTTGTGCGAATAACAATTTCTGCTTGGCAAGGGTCGAGAATCTATATCGAAACGCCGATAGAATTGTTATTCACAAAGCTTCTTCAATATGCTTATATAATTTTACAAATAACATAATTAACCAACCTTCCGTGTTTAATGCCTGGTTGAAAGGACAGGGCGTAATCGGACAAATTCAATTAATAATCAGTGAATAGTCATGAATAAAACACAGTTTAGTAAGTATGGATGTATATTTTAAAACATTCGGCTGAATTGCAGAAAAGAGGCTGTTTGCCGTTGTTGTGTATTAGATCGACATTTGTGACAGACAATACAGCGATGGACAGGACATCATCGATCTACGTAATCGATACCAAAACACCCGTCAGCCAAATCAGCGAATCTCGGCCACCCGATTCCTGTCACCATTGTCTATTTATTCATGTAAGATATTGGAGCGAATTGGTTTAGTTTCACGCAGCTATATTCCAGCTATATGGCGGCTGTCTGTAAATAATCCACTCTGGACCAGACAATCCAGTGATCAACATCATGTATGTCGAGGTACTCAGTTAGGATACAATAAAATGTATCAACCAATTCAGTTAACCGGATCACCCACCCTTTAGTCACCGTTTACACGCATACGTTTCTAAAGACCAGTTCCAGACACGATCTTCAAGGGCTTAGAAGATCATTGTTGTAATGCTAGAAAGTAAATATGTTTCTGAAAAATTACAGTGATACAAAACAATAAATTTATAAATCAAGTTGAGAAATCCTTTGAAGAACATGACTTCGTGGTATTCTGTTGTTTACCAATTGAAGCGAACTTAACATGTTTTTCATCTCTTGAAGAAGAGGTGAAAAATTATGGAACTGTCTCTTGAACCTTTGGATGTGTCAGAAATATAACAAAGTGTTTGTGTAAAGTACGGAACAAGGAGCCACGTGTGTCTTAGCACCACATGCCACGTTTCAGAGAGATACATTACTGCCCACACGCGATTCAAGGTCAAGAGCAATCTCCTGGTAAACTACTGTCTCATGGTAGCGTAATCCATCTCTCAACGATACTGAAGTTGTTGGACACTGTTTACGATGACTCAGTGGACGATTCCTCGCAGTCTTTAGACAGCAGGTAGTCCAAAGGGGGTGGGCGTGGGGTGGTTCAGAGATTCGAAACCTCCTTTCCCCCCCCCCTCTCTCTCTCTCTCTCTCTCTCTCTCACACACACACACACACACACGCAGAAAACACGTCAGAGGTAACTGATAATCGTATAGACCTACTAGTTACAATTCGTTTCTAATTTATAGTCTTTTGCTTACAAAGGAATGTCATTAAAACATCATTGTGTTTCACAAAGTGACAATGTCTGTTATAACCCTTAGTTGTCTTAAAAATGATAAAAGACTCGCTGCGACGGAGCCAAACTTGTGACAATGACAGTATGCACAAACAACAATGAGGTACTCAGTTCCAAGTGCTGGCGTGCTTAACTTCGTGAAAGCCGGGTCTACTAGCTGCAAACTATGGATAAACTGAAACAGTCGGTAGATTGTTTGTAAAGAGAGACAGACATTCTGTGGAAACGGTATGTTCAGAAAATATGGACACCACTGCACCTTTTTCAAAACAACGATCATCTGTACGCTTGGCCGATTTTTCAACTGATAATTTGGCACAGCCTCTTCTCCCTGCAGAATTGGAGTCCGACTACACCACCTTGGAGATTCCTGGAGATGGAACCTGTTTCACTGTTGCTGGTAGGTGACTATTCATTGTCAAAATCACTGCATTTGCTTACTGCATCAAAGGTATAATCGAATGCTAATCTTTTCACCCAACATGAAGTGATGTCTTCGACAGTCAAACGACCAAACACATATTATTCCACTAGAGACAGACATGAGGCATTGGAATTTAAGACGAATAAGACAGGTCATGGTTTTCAATGACTCACACCCTGTGTTTACCACCCATTCTTAGCGAGACAATAACCTGCGTGTTTCCTGAACTTAACAAGGCAATCAGACCGTTGTTTAATGCAACTGTCCAAGAGCGTCCGTTGTGGTTGCTCTCGGGTGGTAGGTAGTTCAGGATGGCGGACAAGAGACGGAGGGAAGACAAGAGTCAGTGATAGAAATGAATACAGCAGCACGTTTTATTGTTTGGTCGAATGATGGTCGAAATGGTATATACAGTGGTAAACATGTGACAGAACGCACATCGGGACTGAGTGCAGTGTTCGCGATGTGGAGACCCGGTTTCTTACACACATTCGGAAGTCGGATGGCGATTCTTCACTGTCGACGTAGTCGTAGTTTGGGCGACGGCCTTGGCCGACACCCCGACTAGCCGCACAATCCGTCGACTTCTGTCGATGATCTAGATTCTCTGCCTAGTTCCTGTGGGTGGTCTTACTGGTTGGTCTCCCTGGTTGGTCTCCCCGACTGATCATATCAGTCAGTTTTTCACACACATGTCCATTACACCACATTGTGCAAGGTCATGTACAGGTCATGTAAGATTCGCCGACGTAGGGAGGCGTTAACTGACATGTATTGATGGCGTTTGAGAATTAAGGATCCTGCCCGAAGGGGGGCTTATGATAAGAAGGGATACAACGAATGTTTTCTGAATACATTACATGGGCAAAGGGGACAGAATTTCGGTACACTTTGGACATATATTGAGCCCAATAGATCGTTTCAATAAATGAAGTTTTAAAGAAACTTATTGAAATGATTTGTCTATGCCACAACGATATGACCTCCAACATGTTTCCAATTTTCAAAAGGTTCCATTCATATTATGTGATCAAGAGATGGAGCTCTTTGTTCACGTCCAGGTACGATGTGGCATTTTATGGGATTGGTTCCTACTGAAGATAATCTTAAAGAAACATCTTTCTTGGAACACCTGGAGAGTAGTTCAGACCACAAGGCGGTACCAGTTAGAAAACAAATGCGATCAGCAGAGCAAACACTCTTTCAAAAGCACGAGGACACTTATTGTCCACAAATATTATCAATGCCAGACATGAGTTTTACGCCTCTGGTACCAAGATTCCAGCATCATCATGGCGGGGGATATCTGAAAATGGACACATTTAACCATGTGGAGAATAGAACCCGGGCCTTCGGCGTGAAGAGCGAGGGCTTAAACCGCTATGCTACCCTACCGACCATAGTTAACATAATTAGGAGAATTCAGTAAAATATAACGTGATTTTGAAGTTTGGATCAACCAATGCGAAATACAACTCTTTTGAGATTTAAAAGTCATAAGTACGAACAGGGTGTCAACTTTAGAAGCACTGACTAACCTTTGACAATTTAGCAAGGAAGTTCTGGAAAGAAAGTCTCGAATATCATGCAATTTTACAGTTTTGTCGTTTCGTCGAATGTATTCTCCAGGCAAAAATTGTCATATTTGATAAATGTTCCATTGGGTTTTCCATTATTTTCAATAATTAGTATCTAGTATGAACCCGCATCGACCAAGTGTCGAATGCATATTCTAAATGATCATCTTCATTATTGTCCCTGTGCCAAATAATCAATTACAGTACATTTAAAAAAATGTTTTTTTCAATTAATTGTCTTATTTTCTTTTCGAAGTTCATATGATCAGTTTCATATCATAATTGGTCCTTGTTTGTTCTTCCTCAGAGCATGTGTCTTGTTATCACGTGCAAGAGATGCATTGTGGGCTGTGAAGTTCATGTAAACCACATCCGTTATATGGTTGGTCTATGTTGAGAATCTTCCGAGCGGAATATATTGGTATGCGTGAAAATCACGCATCTTCAAGCAACAGTGATGGGACTAGGGTAAGCTAGGGTAGGACTAACACCTACTCTTAAATGAACATATTTTACAGAAATAACGGTTCATGAATAATAATCAACACATATGATGGAACCCAGAGACTTCCTTGCTCAAATCAAGCATTGAGGTTCCAGAGGTTTCGTGTAACTAATGTCGTCAGGTATGTTGCTGTCGTTGACGAAGAAGGGCTAGGTGGAACTAACTACTAATTTGGTTTGATGATAGCATTATATCAATTTTTATATTTGTGTTACAAAATTTCTATTTTGTGTTTCGCGGAAGGTTGTTTGATCCTTAGCCGTGATATACCTAAAGAAGCACATTAAAAGAAGATTGTTTGTTTAGGGGGTTAATATTTAAGTCTGTTATTAGACCAGACCATCGTATCATCAATCTCAACTCCCTGGGGAGTATACAGCTCTTGCTGCCTGCCACTGGGTGCACCGAGTTCCCTGAAATTGTACGCACATCACACATGGTATTGATTCGAAAAGCGAACACATGACAACCCTTAAATGCAGTAAATGGTGTTAGACAAGACCATCGTATTAACAATCTCAACTCCCTGGGGAGTATACAGTTCTTGCTGCCCCTGGGTGCACCGGGTTCCCTGAAACTGTACGCACATCACACATGGTATTGATTCGAAAAGCGAACACATGACAACCTTTAAATGCAGTAAATGGTGTTAGACAAGACCATCGTATTATCAATCTCAACTCCCTTGGGAGTATACAGTTCTTGCTGCCACTGGGTGCACCGTGTTCCCTGAAACTGTACGCACATAAAACACGGTATTGATTCGAAAAGCGAACACATGACAACCCCTAAATGCAGTAAACGCGGAAATTAATTTTGAACCAATTGTTTTGGTATATTCTGTTTATCTAAGTATTATACTAAAATCTTCCTTCTTGTAATGTATTGTGTTTTGTTTTCAACGCTTCAGTGTAAATATTCTACAACTGTACAGTATCTCCTTTGTGCCTTATAGTTAATGAAAAACAAGTATTTAGAACTGCAACCCAAATCCAGTTGAACACAGCGTCGTTTTTCCAGACATCTGTCCACACTGGATAACCTGTAACAATCCGAAAATCCAGGAAGAAGTTAACATTTTCACAAATATTGAATCATTTTTGCATCTCACTGAAGACTTTATTTGTTTCTTTATTAGTTGCTTTTTTCAATTTAAAACACAAATAAATATTAACATTATACTCTTGGAACAGTTTCATGTACGCGTGAAGGCAAATGTGCAGTGACAATTATATGAGTTGATGACACGAGCATTCTGCTAACAATAAAGCTGTATCTCATTTTATGCCGTAAACATGTAGATCTGACAGAGAGAAAAGGAAATACAACTGGCAATCTGGATTTAAAAATTTTGAGATGAGTTTTGGTTGTAGTGTTATGGGCTTTGAATGCCATGAAGAACTCTGGACCATGACTCCAACTCGCAGTTTTCTCTGAAACAATTATGACAACGAAATGATTTTTTATGGAACCAACAGCTCACTTTTTTAACAACACATGACGAAAGACTTTTTTTGAGTATACCACTCCACTTTCTAGCTAAGTGCGTTTGTGACTGAAAGTGAAAGTGCAAGTATATCAATTACATTTTGGAACCATTTTCGTTTTATAACATCAACACACAATCATGTGTTACATCATTTGCCGTAATCAGCGATAATAATAATAATTAGCGATAATAATAATAATTAGCGATAATAATAATAATTAGTAATAACAGTCATTTGTTTCTCAAATGCAAGTCAACAACAAAAACTCACATTTTCATAAGCACATGGTATTTCTTCCTTAATTATTTTTCTTAATTCAAAATTGATTTATTTTACATTTGAGTGCACTGACAAATACCTGTTGTCAAGATTATAAATTTATTTTCTACACATAAATTCCCTCTTCACTGCAACCTTTAAAGGGCCTCCTCGGTGAGACCACCTTGCACACGCAACTTTCAAAGTCATATATATTATACTACTTATATTAAATATCAACCTTGAAAGCTGCACGAGACCTAGAAACACGTGTTCGAGTGAAGCCTATTTAGATTCAGGTGCCTCGAATTTTGCCCACGTGAAGTTGTCCTCTTGTATGCAAACCTTTTAACCTCATCCGAGTGGTTCCCCTTACTTTACAAGGCCGACCCATGAATTGCTGGTAAGCCAATGAGAACGTGCAATGAGTGTGTTACCCTGGGCAACCCACGCCCAGTCTTATCAAAGGCGTCATACATCGAATCGGATTGGATACAATATCCAAATGATTTCACATTGATAATGAATACCTGTCCTTGAAAATTCACGTGTTTGGACCAGTTTCCAAGGTAGAATCTGTATAGCCTGATTCCTTGAAAATAGAACTCCAACCGGATGTTATTTTCCCTCGTGATGCCATATCACGTGAGGTTCGATTGGAGTCAAACAAGTCATTGGTTGGATTTAGAACCAAAAATATTTTTCGAAGGGGCTTCACGTCTATTGTTAAGAGATCACGTGACCGAACATCATTGCGGGTGCTGCATTGGCTCAGATCAAACAAGGTGGGCGAATGTGTGATAATTATATATTTTAAACAGGGCGACGAGTGATTATTATTTCAAACGAAGCTACTACCTGTTTCTTAAGACAATTAACTAATTACCATAAGTATAAATAGCCAACGGAGATACCTGAATCTATTATGAATATTTCTTTTGAATTAACAGGAACCATTTAATATATTTTTATTTTTTGCATGCAACAGACAAAAGAAATGTGTCAAAACGAGTACGATGGCTAAAGATTAAATTCAGAGCTAATTAAATGTATATTTAAAATTACAATACATACTGGCTTGAATACAGAATTCCATAAGATCCTTTGATCACATGTACGCATGTGGGAACCAAAACGTGTCTGATCTTGAAAAGACAGCGCCATGCTGGCAATGTGCACCCACGAGTTTCAAGGCACGTATGATTCATTGTCATTGTCAATGTCAAGCCTACGCATCTTCCAGCCCACCGCTAGGCTGAACTCGCCAGAGGATGTCACGATTTTCTGGATTGCCAAACGAAAACAACATGTTTCCAGGAGAATCGGAGAGTCCTTCTCGAGGATCTGTGTCTATTAGTATAAGAAATGTTTTATACATCCTTGAAAAGCATACTTATATGAGCATACCCTGTGGAAAGAAACAATCAAAGTAGATTGTTTTTGCCATGTTTTGCAATGTGTCATTTGCGACTGTTTCAGATCTGTCTCCGATTTTGATGACATCTTGGGAGTTAGTGCTGATGATCTGAGATAATACGTGGCGCATTAGCTTGCTGAAGGAATCCATTGATATTGCTGCATGATGTTCACATCCAACAGTTCTATGTTTACATATATTAATCTATTTGAAGAGATGATTTCCGCAAGTGCATAAGTAATAAGTATATAAATGATGAGTCCAGATATTTGTCCTTGCAAATACTCCTTTATATTTCCACAAGATCTTTCTTTCGCCGTTCAGCAGCTCTTCAGGTGGTTAATGAAAATTCATTTCATTTCAACTTTTACCTGAACACGTTATTTATGCTGTCTGAGGATTTGATGACACAAACAGTGTTTTATTATTGCATTAGTTCATTTTACTCTAAAAAAGTGAATAATCTCTGCACACAAAAAACTTATAACATAAGCCGATTCAATAACCAACAACAACAACAACAACAACAACAACTCCATTAAACATACCTTATCCATAGTGAGACCCGTTGTACTTGGCACCCCACAAGCAAACACATAATTTTGAACAAGCAACGACCCTAAAGCCAACGACACAGCACACAACACGTCATTCTAGAGCAACCCGGATCTTCGGCCCGACGAGCGAACGCCTTAACCATCAGGCTACCCAACCCCGACATTTAAGGTGTTTTGGAAGCCAGCTTTTGAGAAAGCGTCGTGACAAGGTCAGGAGAAATCGTCACAGACAGACACATACACTGTATGTCGGACCAGTTGAAATGACACTACAGACATCCAGACAAACGCTGACTGTCTTGTTTTACATGTTTTACTTGTTTTACTCATGTTGGTGGCTTGTGTTTTTTTTGTAAAAACGTGTAAGGTATATTCTTGACCATTCCGTGATTTGATCGTGCCAGTCTAAGAAGAGACCCTCAGCTGTGTGTACATGAAGACACATATGTAGTTGGGCAAAGATGGAACTTATGTGTGTACATTGGTCAGTGGGGTAGCCTGGTGGTTAAAGCGTCCGTTCGTCGGGCTGGGTTCGATTCCCCACATGGGAACAACGTACGAATGTCCCCCGCTGTGGTGTTGCTGGAATATGGCTAAAGAGACGTACAGCCATACTAATTACTATGACTGTACACGTAAACAACCGCCACATGTCACGCGTTAGAAAACACTGCACCATTTTAATGCTAATCACAATTCGACAGACCGTTATATGTAACTACATACGTCACCTTTCACAGACCCGTGAAGGTCCGGGGAAGAATGGGCCTTCAGCAACCCATGCTTCCCATAAAAGGGGACTCTGCTGGTCGTAAGAGGCGACTAACGGGATCGGGTGGTCAGGCTCGATGACTTGATTGACACTGTCTACTGTTTTCAATTGCGCAGATCGATGCTCATTCTGTTGATCATTGGATTGTCTGTCCCAGACTCGATTATTTACAGACCGCTGCCGTATAGCTAGGATATTGTTGAGTGCGTAAAATTAAACACACCCACTCACTCACCTTTCACACAGCCCAGAGATCACGTTCCACATCTCACCTCAACAGCCCTTCATACCCCACACTATTGCCCATTCTCGAAACTCCAAACACAACTAACCTTACTACCATCTACAGACATTCATCGTTCTCTACAGCCTACAACCTGCCACTCTATATTTACCTTAATCTACACATTGCACATCATCAAAGCGTGTGTTTACACCGTCTCTGCCAACACAAGCTCTACGCCCTTAACATCGAGTGCAGACGTTACATTTGTAACAGTAAAATTCTCATAGTACCGTTAGTATTTCTCACACAGCCGTTACCGCAGTTTCTTCACTAAGACATCACATTACACAGTGTTAGGAATCAAACCTTCATTGGCAAAACCTTTAAGGGCAGACTGAAATAGAAATTCAATTGATAAACTGACGGCGATTCTCAGATCAAGTTTAATCTCTGACGCAGAGAACGCAGTCAGTTATTTAATATTTTCCGGCAGAATGTTTTTAAAATAGCTACGTAAAAATGGACCTGATGTAATGCCATCTGAAGTAACATAAAAGGAATTTCGAAAAGAGGTTACTAAACGATAATATATAGGGTTTTGTTTCTCTGAATTCTAGAACATTTAATTGTGTAATGATGCAAAACCACTGTGAGTCACGGAGCAGCGACAATTGCAGCGCATTTGCATGTGTTTTGGACGAGTGAGTCCAGTATGAGACGCTCACCTATAGTGTAGTTGGTACGTTGTTGAAGGCTGCAGTCGGAAATATTCCATCGGTATATAAGGTTCCAGCAGCTCAGAATTGTTGTATGTGGTTTTAGAAAGTTTTGGTTTTTGTTTTTAACAATATTCCAGCTATATGGCGACGGTCTGCCTCTGACAGTCTAGTGATCAACAGCATGAGCATCTATCTACGCAGATGGGATACGACGGCATGTGACAATATGACCACCCGATTCCGTTAGTCGCCTCTGGCGACCAGCATGAGCTGCTGACCAGTTCCAACCCAGATTTTCACGTGTACTCACCTTTAGAGGAACGTCTTAGATCACAATTATTTATTTTGAAGCTAGTATCATTAGTATTTAAATAGTTTATGTTTGGTGCTGCGGTCATCAGTATATGAATGCTATTGTTGAACATACGTATGATGTATACACACGGGAAAACGTAACGCCAGATGAAAAAAAACGTAACCATAGTTTCATAGTATCAATATATTATCAAATCGTCTCCAACCAGAGTTCTTTTTACTGTCAGCATAAATTGACACTAAGAACTAACTAAATGGTAAGTCTGGCGCAAAAGAACTCAAAACTCTAATTTTTCAGAGACAAATGACTGTCTCATGACTGCTGTTGCACCTGCCTTACTGTGAAAGTTGTTGATGTGCTGACTAATGTCTCTCACACTTTGTTGACTTTGATATTCTGATAAATTTCCTGTTTTGTCCGTCATTGAAAAAAATAAAACCTACTGAGTCACAAACAACTATAATGATGAAACGTTGCTATGCAGGAAGCTCGCGCTGTTTCGCGCGCTGCATGATTCAAATTACTTATGCTCACACGCGACTGCGCGTTCACGTGTATAACGGTTTCTGCCAGTGGAACGGCAATTAATTAAATCCTATGTATTTTCTCCTGCGGTAGCCGATGTTCGTTAATTAAATGCTGCTCTTCCCAACGTCACGGCCATGGAGTTGACACAAGACGACCGAAGCCACCATAAAGACCAGTTATTAACAAACAGTTCATCCACCCATGCATAAACTCACTGGAAATCGCATCGTATTTGTTCAATGTCAGTTTACACAAACCTTCCATCGACAAGAAATCCATGTCACAACACATGTCATCTGTACTCAGTTGTGTAGATCGATGATGTTGATCACTATAGTGTCTGGTCCAGACTCAGTTTACTACAAAACCCCTTCATAACGCTGTAATATTGCTGAGTGCGGCGTTAAAACACACATACACACGCACACACGCACACACGCACGCACGCACGCACGCACGCACACACGCACGCACACATGAAAAGAAGCATTGAGCAATACCCTAAGACACTAAGACATACTGTAGCATTTATCAAGTATTTGGGAACACACTCCTTCAAACGTGGGGATATTAACATATTCTAATGGGTTTTTTATATATATTAAAAAGACCGATGATACTTTTATGTATACAGCTTCGCTAGCGCTATTCTATGAAAAACATAGATTTTAATAGCGTCAGGCACGTCGTCAGTGTTTGCTTGACAACGACTTTAGAATCTGTGTTGAAACGTCGCCGTTCACAGACTATAGAAGAGGCAAATCCATTATCCCCATTCTTCACGACCTCAACTTCTAAAATGCCCATCAAACAAGAGTAATATTGACAAGTTTGTCCATTCGTCCAACAATAATAATAAGCATATATGCATGACAAGTTTATCACTTGTCCAATGATATTGACAATCATATGCATAACAGGTTTGTCTCTTGTCCAGTAACATTGACAAGCATATGCATGACAAGTTTGTCACTTCCCCAATAATATTGACAAGAATATATTTATGACACATTTGTCTCTTGTCCAATAATATTGACAAGTATATATTCAAGATACGTTTGTCTCTTGTCAAATAATATTGACAAGCATATTCATGACAAGTTTGATAAGCATATTCATGACAAGTTTGTCCATTTATTCCATAATATTGACAAGCATATTTTCTTGATAAGTTTGTCTCTTGACCAATAATATTGATAAACATGTTCATTTAGTCAATAAAATTCACAAGTATATATTCATGAGAAATATGTCCATTTGTCCAAAAATATTGACACGTTCAATTGACATTTTCATGATAAGTCTTTCTCTTGACCAATAGTACTGACAAACATATTCATGACAAGTTGTCCATTTGTCCATTTCCAGATTGAACGACACATATCGATGTTAATCCAAACTGCATCAGAAATGTATAAGTTAATCCAAAATCTGCATGTGCATGTTGTGTTATAGTCACTAGAATACCTATTAATTCTATTATATTGAAACAACAAGCAAATCAATCTTGAGAAATGCTTAGTCTCTGAATACATATAACTTAAAACCCCATTTTAGTTGAAAAAGGAGCCCCAGGGTGACCAGAGATTCCTAAACCTGGGGAAATCTAAACTTTAGGGCTTTAGCATAGCAGGGAAGGCAAGGCTGTCGGGAAAGTAATCTGGCTCGGGGACAGTGCGACAAAATTTCAGATTTAACGTATTCAATACAGTGACCAACTAGCAATTTTCTATCGTGTAACATCACAGCGAGCGAGTTTAGTTTTACGCCGCACTCAGAAATATTCCAGCTATATGGCAACAGTCTGTAAATTATCGAGTCTGGACCAAACAATCCAGTGATCAACAACATGAACATCGATCTGCGCAATTGGTAACCGATGACATGTGTCAACCAAGTCAGCGAGCCTGACCACCCGATCCCGTTAGTCGCCTCTTACGACAAGCATAGTCGCCTTTTGTGGCAAGCATGGGTTGCTGAAGGCCTATTCTACCCCGGGACCTTCACGGGTTAGTAACATCACATTTACACGGATGTTCACTGACAGCCTTTCAGCCAACGTTATGATAAGTAAAATGGTTTTTTTATATATTTATATGTATTTTATAAAGTCAGTATTTCGTTAATCCGTGTCAACGGGAAAAAATAGATGACCCTAACAATTCGAAATACCATTAGTTCCAAAGTGGAATCATGAGCCATGTTATTGCCATCCCAGAAAATATAGGAACTACAGTGAATATATATGGTTAAGAACCGTTTTAACCTTTAACACTGACAATGAACATGCGTGTTAGGGGTAAGTCATGTGACATATTTATTGTTATCACGTGACTTGTTTGTTGATGTTATAAGCGACACGAGTCATCATGGCCTTGGCCGACATATTTCCGGATGATACGAACCAGTGCAGAAAAACATGTGAAACGTCAATCCAGAACTCGGTCACCAATATACTTTTCCATTTCTCTCGTCCGGCCAAAGAAGTGCATCTGACTGTTCACATAGAGATGACAAAGCCGGCTTGAGCAAAAGTTTTAGTGTTTGGACTGCATTGGTCACCGAAGTTGCAGTCAGCAACAGGATAAACAGGCTGGGTTGTACCAAGGCACATGGGTTGTTTATCTGCGCGAGTGTCGCATCCTGTTGCGCTAGATAGTTTAATCTGTACAGTGACAGAGTGCTGACCCCGAGCCAAGGACGAGTATGTCTCGCACAATGGTGTTTTAACACAGGATAATTGCGTCACATATTGCAACCCTATAATCAATCATGTAAACACCCAGTTATCATTGAGCTGATATATTTACAAGACAGCTGATTGTGTTATCGGTATCGCGTGTGCAACCATCCCAATGAGATAAAGCACGTGTGTATTTTGGTTTAAACATAAGTGCGCAATATAGAGGGCATATTTGTGTTGTGAGTTAACGAGTTTGGCTAAACACTGATTTGAACAATAATTCCAGTTGTACAGCGGTCTTATACGTTCATTTCGTGGGCAATATGAAGCAGCTCGGTTAGGATTTTGCGAAATTGGTTCCAAATGGGAGCCAACAAATATTATCCATTGTATATAGATCTTACCACGCGAGTGTGTTTGGGAATAAATACACTCTTTAAGAAAACTTATGGAACTGAACTTTCAATGTACGATTGTCGAAATTGGGAGATAAATGGGATTGAATCAACGTTGATACAATAATAATGGATGTTTTGAGAATGCATTACCATATGGATTTCATTCAAAGCAAAGTTGTTCGTTAGTTATCCCTCTTGTTAGGTGACCGGAGCATGACATGATTTACAATTTTCAGTCAGTAGTGTGTGATTTGACCCTGAAAACCCTGACCATGCACAGATGCACGAAAATTAATTATCGGAAAAAATGGTCTACAGTGATTTATCGTCCTGCCTGAAAAACGTCAAGATTCATAATGACACCCCATGCAAGTGTAGGAGGCTCCCACGTTGTGCACGTGCTTCCCATGGGTTGTGTTTGCGTGTGATGATAACGTTAAATGATGCTGCATACACAAGATGAATGTCATTGTAACGTTCCTCAATTGGTCTTCTTTCTACCAGACTTTAAAGTTCGGGTTCCCCTACTTTTTTGAAGAGTTTATTACTCCGAGCAACCACGCCCAAAGCTACCCAGGACCGCGTTGCACGACTTCGTAAAGCCACTATGACTTCTACGTGGATTAATGACCATTGTCATAACGTTTTACTGAGGAACTCATTTCAGGACGCTTACTTCTAAAGCGATGTCATATTTTTAAAGCTGTCGCCAGTATCGGAGTATGTAGGAGCGTGAAAACCGATACAAAATTGCTCACCTTACAGATTTGAAAAAAAAACGGCTATTTTAATAAGAAATGTTTGGAATTGTCTTTCAAACCTGAAAGATTAATTGTGACAATGAGATGCAGACACTGGTCATATGTAGGTCTCGATGATGGTCATGTATAGGTGTATATTATCATGAATTCTGCATTCTGGTGGTGGTGTGTGGTCACATAGAGCTCAAGTCACAAAGTACTTAAACAGTATTGGGCACGGAAAGTCCTTGGGTGGATGACAGCTTGGCGTTTGGGAGTTTCTAGGACTTCAGACCTGTCCCACAACGAAACACATGTGAAGCATGTGATCACACCTCAAGCAAGTGAATTTGTTCATAATTTCCCCTGTTCTGGACACAAATCCATTACATTTGAATATCCTATTATAATGGTTTGTGGTGTTATTCTTAAAAGGACTTTGCACTATGTAAGGCGATGACACAATGCTATGACACAAATTAGTAATATGGGCAATGACAGGTATCTAGGATACACACTATTGACATAAGGCTGTGAAACAAGTCACTGATGGCACTTTTCTATGACACAGGGCGATGACAACTATCTTTGACACAAGGCTGTGGAACACCAAGACAATGACACCTGTCTTTGACACAAGGCTGCGAAACAAGTCACTCATGGCACTTTTCTATGACACAGGGCTGTGGAACACCAAGACAATGACACCTGTCTTTGACATAAGGCTGTGAAACAAGCCACTGATGGCACTTTTCTATGACACAGGGCTGTGGAACACCAAGACAATGACACCTGTCTTTGACACAAGGCTGCGAAACAAGTCAGTGACACAAGCAAGGCGATGACTCTTATCTATGACACAAGGCAACGTTACGTATCTTTGACGCACGGCTGTGAAATAAGTCAATCAGGGCCATGGCACCTACCCATAACTCAAGACGACGACACTTTCCTGTGACACAAAATAATGACACACGGCAATGACATGAGACAATGACAGTATTTACAGCCAATATCACACATGCATAGTGCCGTAATTGTTTGCAGGTGAGCTACAGGGACTTTCAAACTTGTTTGTCATCTCTCCACATCCGAGTCAGAAAAGCCAAGGCCATCAAGGCATGGGCAAAGTACACACAGGGGAAAGTATAGGTGATAGTGGCTTAAAAATATTGCCTCGCGTCACCTAGTGACAGTTATCTCCCTTACGTTCGTTAGGCATCGTAAGATCGATTTACAACAAAACAAACTAAGTCAAGGTTTAAGTGCAAAAGGGACGCAGTAAATCTAAGTACGAGTCGAATGAGTGGGCGAGGACATGTTTCTGTTGTATTGAGTCAGGACAGACTCGGGCAAAACGTTAGACGATATCTATACATACGTTTTGGTTTCTTTGTTTCGGCTATATAGCGGTGGTTTGCAAACAATCGAGCCTGTATTAGAACATCCACTTATCAACATCATGAGCATGTATGTAAGCAACGATGATGTGTGTGGACGAAATCAGCAAGCCTGACCACTCGATCCTATGTTGTCCAGAGGCTGCCGTCCGTAGAGTACTGTCTGTCTATCTTCACTTCCCTCTTTAAAAGCTAGCGGGCTTTTTACCACTTGACTGTTGGCTTTTAAAAGCTAGAATAGCTTAGCATTCAATACTTACAAAAACATACTGTAAACGTTATGTGCATGTGTGTGTGTGTGTGTGTGTGTGTGTGTGTGTGTGTGTGTGTGTGTGTGTGTGTGTGTGTGTGTGTGTGTGTGTGTGTGTGTGTGTGTGTGTGTGTGTGTGTGTGTGTGTGTGTGTGTGTGTGTGTGATATTTTGGTTGTTTAAAGATACGATTTAGGAATTAGTTCACATTTATGACAGCGGAGTATTCATTATCGAGATTGGACAAGACTGGCATCGTGAGGCATCTGCTGACCGTGACCACGCGATCCCGTTATATAGTCGTTTCTCATGGAAACCATGGGTTGCTGAAGACCAATTCTAGCCCGCATTTTGTTCGTTCAACGTTTGATGCCAAAGACCCGGGCACGTGATAATTGATGGTGCCGTTCCTGCTCTGTACATACGGGATCAAACTGGAACCTGTGGCGGGTATCACTCCGTCTGAATGGGGTATCCAATCTAATCTAGATCGGTTAGCACCATTAAACTGTCCGGACTAGTATAAACCGACACACGTACACGCACGTGTTCACAGAGCGTTATAGTGGGGTGGTGGGGTAGCCTATTGGTAAAGCTTTGTGTGAAGCTCATTTCTTATGTGTCTGGAATATTGCTATAAAAGCGGCGTAAAACTAAACTCACTCAATCACATCGTTATATAAGTGCTACGCCCTTGACCGCGACCGTGTTAATCTCCCCTCATTCAGCCTGGGTTAGCAGCCTCGACTACCAGTGCAAGAATATCGTTACAACTTAATGCCTGGCCACTGCCTGACCACTGCCTGATTCATGCAACTGACCTGCACTAAGAAACATGTTAACGAGACTGGACAATAGCTTCCATCAACGTCAGCCACCTCGACATGTCACTGACCTCTGATTGGGATTGGTTCTTTTTGCGTCGTAGCGAGGGCTAGGGTCGGTGTCCGCTCTGATGGTCAGCGTTAACTGCGACCAAACATGTATCTCATTGGATGGTCTTTAAGGTCGGAATATTTACGCTAATTTAGCAGTGGCCTTGGAACGCCAGGTTGGCCGGTGGACTGTTCTGACATGTGAATGGCATGGTATTAATTAAAAACTGACAGTGATGCTATGGTTGTTGAATGCATGTTGTCTGCTAAAGAGCTAGTCGCATATATATGAGTTAGATGTCGTGGGTACCCAGTCGTAGATGATGTGGTGTGACAATTATTATATGAGTGTGCTTGAGTTTAATAAATATCTTACATCCAGTTTGAAAAATTGACCCTTGCATCTTTTGGGACGGTGGAGTAGCCTTGTTGTTATAGCGTTCGCTTGTCACATCGAAGATCTGGGTTCGATTCTCCACATGGATAGGTGTGATGACCATTACTGATGTCTCGTATTGCTGAAGATGGACAAACGCTGGAAGTTGGATTACAATTATATCCCCAATGCCAAGAATTGTACGAGGTGTCGCTAAGTGTCGGGCTGCTGGGTCCGGTGACAACGTTATTGACATCGCATCGAGCCAGCGTGGGATGTTGCTCTTTCTGTCAATCACTGGTTTATCTGATTTGGACTAAACAGAAATAAAACATGATGCGCATGATTTAATCTTTCAAGCTGCAATATTGCTGGACTCGGCGTTAAGCAACAAACAGATATTGGTAGTAACATTTGAAGTAGTAGTAGTAGTACTAGCAGCAGTAGTAGCAGTAGCAGTAGTAGTAGCAATAGTAGTAGTTGTTGTTGTAGCAGTAGCAGTAGCAGTAGTAGCAGCAGCAGCAGTAGCAGTAGCAGCAGTAGCAGTAGCAGTAGTAGCAGTAGCAGCAGTAGCAGTAGCAGTAGCAGTAGCAGTAGTAGCAGCAGCAGTAGTAGCAGCAGTAGCAGTAGTAGCAGTAGCAGTAGTAGCAGTAGCAGTAGTAGCAGTAGCAGCAGTAGCAGCAGTAGCAGTAGCAGTAGCAGTAGCAGTAGTAGCAGCAGCAGTAGTAGCAGCAGTAGCAGTAGTAGCAGCAGCAGTAGTAGCAGTAGCAGTAGCAGCAGTAGCAGTAGCAGTAGTAGCAGCAGCAGTAGTAGCAGCAGTAGCAGTAGTAGCAGTAGCAGTAGCAGTAGTAGCAGCAGCAGCAGTAGCAGCAGTAGCAGTAGCAGCAGTAGCAGTAGCAGTAGCGGTAGTAGCTGCAGCAGCAGCAGCAGCAGCAGTAGTAGTAGTAGTAGTAGTAGTAGTAGTAGTAGTAGTGCAACACTTACGGTAGGTCTTTACGAAACATATATTCTAGCAGAGAGAAACGGTGTAGGAAGCCAACACCACAGACATGCTTCCTGTCTGTACTGATAGAGCATGGAAGCATGGAATATTAGAAGCACACTGAATCAGATCTGACAGATGTCATATTGGCCAGAGACACACTATCGGTTACAGTACTTCCGAATGAATCAAACCGAAACTAGTGTTTACCATTTTATGTGGTATGTGGCACCGGTAGCCGTTTTTTAGGTTACAGGGAATCCTGCCTGTTTGACCAACCTACTTCTGTAGTACAGAAACACAGACGTTCTGTGTCAGTTCCAGTTGTTAATGGTCAGACAGCTGACTCTCCTGATATCTCCGTGCTGATTCTGTCAGGCATGTAGACTTGCATAAGTCTCTAAGACAAAACTATTTCTCTTTAGCTTTCAAGAACATTACTGGCAGAGTTTATAAATTATATGAATAGTGGAAATGCATTAACCCGTTTGGACGGGCTGATGTTCCAGATCGATATTTACCTTTTGTGAAGAGATAATTGGTACACAACCCTGGAATGCTCTGTAGAGCCTTGAGGCAAGGCTGTTAGAGAGCATCGCTCTCTGTGCGATGTTATACGATAGAAATCTAGGTGCTTGTAGGTAACTGTGTTGAATACTTTATCTCTGGAAATTTCGTAGTACGTCCCACAGACCGCATTATTTTCCTAACTTCCTAGTCCAAAACTAGCCTAAAACTAAACTCAGTCAATCACTCATCGGGAAGTTGAAACGCCATTGTTTTAGTGCAGGACGAGTGGCAACGTTTTTATGTACTTAGGGTGGTCTGGCATATCTCGTGGTGTACACAATGTCTGATTATATAACGGGAAGTACATAAGTATTAGGGATTCCTAACTATAGTCACCCCGGGCTCTGGCCATGAAGGACTGAACCGGCGGTATGATGAGTGGGTGAGCGGGTGAGCGGATGAATCACGTCTTAGGTGAACGGCTGAGTGGGTAAGCGGGTGAGTGAGTGAGCGGATGGGTGGGTGAACGGGTGAGCGGGTGAGCCAGTTTAACGCCGCGATTAGAGGTATTCAAGAAAACCCACGAAGGGGGACACAAGTAATGAACGACTCGCATTGTATCCATTGGGGGAATCGAACCGCGGTCTATATACCACAGCCCATTAACTCAGTTACAGGAGAAATGCTCAACGATATCAGATGAGTGACAAATACAAATTCGGAATCCGGGATTCAAACCAGCAAAGCAAAGTATGGAAAAAAAAACAATGGCATTTTCGTAGTTTTTGATTTACCCATCTTAGAGATTTTTGCTTATCCTTGCGATGTTTTGCTTTTTTCTCTTGGCTGACAATGCCCTTCACGTGACTCCGTGACAAGAAGGGAGTGAGTATTGTTTTACGCCGCATGTAGTAACATTTCAGCAATGTTAGATATCTGAAATTTTCTTCACACATTGTGGGGAATAGAACCCGGATCTTAGGCGTGACTAGCGTACACTAGGTTACCTTCACACTGTCCCTCCCTCCCTCCCTCTCTCTCTCACTCTCTCTGTCTCTCTGTCTCTCTCACTCTCTCTGTTTCACTCTCTTGCAACCTATTTCAGTGACAAAGATTTCCTGTGTGTAATAGTAAGACCGGGATACACTATACACCATATCACATACGACCATATATAACTCCATACTGCTGGTATTTCCAATCATATCAAACAGCCGGTATAATTTGTGAAAAGGTCACCGACTCATTATACTTGCTCAGATTTCATGGCGCCAAAAGGACATACAGTATATATTTTATTCATTCATATACTGTTCGCGACTGTAGAATATTGCAATCCATGAGGATCTGGGTTATAATTGATCTTCAGCAACCCATGCTTGTCTTAAGAGGCGAAAAAGGGAATGCGTTGGTCAGGTTGCTTGACACATTTGCGGACAACGATGCTTATGATGTTGATCACAGGATTGTCTGGTCCAGACTGGATTCTTTACATGCTGCCGCCATATAGCTGGAACATCGCTGACTGCGACGCTAAACACCAAGCCAACTGAATACAGTATTTCACAGAAATGTGACAAATATGTTCCTGTTATCCTTGATATGTTATCCTCGGACATCAGGTGTTGGTACATATTTCACATATATGTTGTTGTCAATCCCATATTATCTATAGGCGAGTGAAGAATCTTTCACGGCCGTGGTATTAGCGAATGAGTGTGATTATAAGCCGCTTTCAAACAATAGGACATCAGAAATTGGCTTCACACATTGTACCCATGTGGGGAATCGAACCCCGCACGTCGGCGTGGCGAGCGAACGCTTTAACCCCTAGGCTATACCGCCGGCTCACAGGCGGAACGGAACATCACAGAATGTCCGAAAAGCCAAACTATCGGAAACTCGGCAGCTTATGGTCGTAAACACATTTGTATCCTTCACGGTCAGGGAGTCGCGAATGCATGGTCAATAATAGCGGTCAGCTCATTACGCACTGACCTTCGTGTGAATGTCCTGATTCAAGGCCAGAGTTGGACGGCCGGACATTGAGAGTGCAGTTGGCTTATTGTATAGGGAAGAGGTCACCGTATCAGTGCGTAGTGGGTTGTGGTTGTGGCCAACACTATGCATGTTGTTGTCTCTCTGATGCTGATATGATGATACTCGATAATTGCAATCAACTTGTGCTCGGTCCGCATCGAATGGGTACCTAGTAGGATGAAATGGTTAAGCGATTGCAAAAACATCTTTCAAATTTAAGGAAGTTTTGGTTGTCGTAACCCAAAGGAAGTGAGGTCGCTTTATGACAAGCTAACTGTCATAGTCTCTGAAAACATATTTGATAGATACAAACAGTTTCGTTTAAATTGAAGAGGAGCCCCAGTGAGAAGGGAGACTCAGTACCTCAGGAAATCTAGATTTGTTTCATTCAGGGTTTTAGCATTAGAGACAGGGCTGGGGAGGAGGGAAAATAACGCGGCTCGGGACCTTTGAGACTGACTAGCTTTAGAACTGGCTGCTGAATCACAAACCGGCTAAATGGTTTTGCAGACGCTCAACCTGTCACCAAGAATTGTCGTCAGGATTAATAACAGAAATACCTGTTTAATGATTACATCAAAAGTCCAGACTCGATTTCCCCTACACAGGTGAAATGCATGAAGCCAAATCTGGGTATCCCCCAGCTGTTGCAAGTGACATATTTTAAACGCGGTGTAAAACTATACTCACTCATTATCACTGAACACTCATTCTGTGGAGAGATGTGGTCTCTGTTCTACGTAGAAATACCCGATCTCTGTTTATACAATAGAACAGGGAACAAACAAACACGAAAGACAAACATAAAGCTCTAATGAAACTGTGGTTCTTTGTGTTTTCGCAAATATACTTAGCGTGAGGTCAGCATTTCCCAATAACGAATCTGACACTTGTGTAACAGGTGTTTTCTTTGAGGGTGAGGATGTAAGGCGATTGTTGTTTTGTTGTTTATTTGAGTGGCTTGTACAAGACAGCAGGTCAGCGCCCTTTAGCGTTCACGCTTTAATGCATTCTCAGTACTATCATGCTTGATCGACCCCACAGCCGAGAGCAGTCCCATGTGTTATTGATCATGCTGAGGTAAATAAGTCAGTTAATCGTTGACCACGGTCCGACTGTCGATGGACATCGAGGCTACGATCTGAACATTCAGTGCCCGGATGTGGTGACCTCGTTTAGGGATATGGACGTCACACTCAAGTGTTGTTGACCTTTGATCCGTGGTTTGTAGGTCAAGGTGGTTTAGAAATCTTGTTAAACGAAATATCAACAACAAGTAGTAATTACATAATAAATACAGATTTTCCTGAAGTATAATTACTGACACTTTACCATTCATTAAGTAGAAACTCACAAAAACGAAATGTATTGACGTCAAAATACAAAACCAACAACAGACAGGATAAGTTCAGGAAACTATATTTAGCGTAAGGTGTTATGATACAAATACTTTTAACTTCCGCCGAAAAACACGTACAACAATGTTGAAAAAAACCCCATAATGTCAAGGTAAATAGTGCGAAAAACGAACATATGTACATACTGGCAAAATGGCAAGGAAGATATTTGAAAATGGCTAGGGATATTAAAAATATTCTAGAAATATGTTTACCATTGAGTTAACCTCACCTGGAGCAAATGTGTTGGAATAAGTCTCCATTCCGGACAAGTCAGCTGAACATTGTATTTGTAGGCTTTTAGGGAAACAGAGACGATTACACTGACATTCCAATTACGATTCACGTTTATTAGGGAAGCGTATTTGTGCCACATTTTAAAAATCTATCCACTTTGTTAGTCCGTCCTTTTGTTCCTCAACCACATTACTGCCCCTCCCGCCCTGTCTTTTCTTTGCCACAAAAGCTCTGATCTCCCATCTCACTACTTTCCTTTTCAATTTTAATGGAATTGTTTGTTTCTCTCAAAATTGCTATCAAAAGTATAAGCCATAGTCTTCTTCTAGCCTAAGCATCTTCGTATAGTGTGTATGTAGTTGTATAGCGTCACTTTAGTGTCAGCTTTCTCTTAATGGTGTAGAATGCCCTGTTATCAAGATTATTAATTCTGAAGACAATCAATATTCGTTTTTTGAAGTTTCAGAAAAATTAGTTTCAACTTTTTAGGGCATTCTAGGGGAGAAAAAAACACAACGCTTAACTAAAAGAACATGCATATGTGCCCAATCGTCTGTCGCAGCATGAGAGAATCACAATTTTTGAGATTCAAGATGAACTGACGTATAAGGTTCTGTAGAAGGGCATGACACAGTTTACACAATTCAACATAATTACAGTCGATGCCAGGGGCGGTTGGGTAGCCAAGTGGGTAACGCGCTCGCTCGTCATGTTGAAGACCCGGATTCCATCTCAGCATGGGTACAATGCGTGAAAACGCATTTCTGGTACACCCTCACCTCCCCGTGATATTGTTGAAATAATGTTGAAGTGGCGTAAAAGTACACTCACTTACCTGTAGATCTTGTGGGATTGATAACAACATATGGGTGAAATATGTACCAACAACTGGTGTCCGTGGAGGCATAATAAGCACCAATTAGTATATATCACATATGGAATATTTGTATTTCTGCTGTAATACTGTATTTGGTTGTGTTGCTGTTTAACACTGCACTCAACAATGTACCAGCTATATGGCGTCTGTACATAACCCAGTCTGGACCAGACAATCCCTGATCAACATTGTGAGCATCGAACGCTGCAATTGGGAGACAATGACAATCAAGTCAGCGAGTCTGACCTTCCAATGCCGTTAGTCCCCTCTTGTAACAAGCATGGATTGCTGAAGATCAATTCAAAACCTGATCTTCACGGGTGATAATATGATATGATCGTGAACAGCATTTGAATGCATAAAATGTAATGTGCTTGTACGAAATCTGGTCAAGTATATTCAGTCGGCGACCTTTTCAAAACTTATGCCGTTTGCATCATATACCTGGACATGCCAGCTGTATAGGATCGTCAATGTATCAAGAGAATGCTAATTTTATCCTGGTATTGTTACTCCACAAAGGACACATTTTCCTTGTTCTCTGAAATGGGTCATTTTTACTACAGCTGTTGAACTGTTTATTAACGCTCGACATGTGTGCATCGTAGCCGCATAAGTCGCCGCATATGATGAATAAAATTGACCTCCTTCCCCTATTACCTCCAACTAGGTCACACAAGGGCGTATCCAGGTCAACATCCCCCGGTCAGCGTGTCGAATTTGCATGTTTCTACGGCCAAACAGAGGTCAGTACATGCTTGAACTCACTGTCCATGCGTTGACCCAAATAAAGATATCGTCGTGTTCAAACGTGTCAAAATATGGCGATATCTTGAGATAACAGAGAAGTGGTTTGACATTTATTATCCTAATCCTGTTATGGACATAAATGGGACCGGTTCACAAAGTCGCAGACCTCGGATTCGATTCCCCTAATAGTTACAACGTGTGAAGCCCATCTCTGGTGTACCTCCTCGATATATTGCTCGACTATATTGCTAAATGCGGTTTAAGCCCAACTCACTGTCACTTAGTCTTATATAACAGTCGTAAGTCTACGGGACTTACGATGTTCGTAGCGGTAAAGAGGGCAGAGGGTCTTGTGTTACGCAAATTAGCATAGTAGTGAACATGCTTGAGAATAAAATATATACACATAAACCCTTATTTCATTGTTTCGAATGGAAATATTTAGGTAACACCAATTTTGACCCAGACCGAATTCTAACAAACAGAGTGACGAATGCCTTTCACCACCACCAATTTTCCTTCAGACAAATTGGCCTGGTTTCCCCAATACGGAATACATGTTTGAATTTGTGGTCCTTTATTTTTCGAACTGATTGAGATCATGAACATGTTTGCGAATCACTTGTACGCAAGAAAATGTTTGAGAATTGAATCTTGAGAACCGGATTTTGAAAAACGTAGCGCATCTTCGGATTGGCAAGTTTTTAAGGCTTCTCTTCGATGCCGAACTCTTGATTGCCATAACAGCATCTTACGAATGCAGTCTGCACCTCGGCCGACCGGGTAGCCTTGTGGTTAAAGCGTTCACTCGTCACACCTAAGACCATGATTCGATTCCCCAATGGGTACAACGTGTGAAGGCCACTCCTGGGCCTAGATTTTCGAAGCTCTCTTAGCGCTAAGATAGTCGTAAGTGCAATTTAATAACATTAACTTGCGATACCCTGATGTCTCCCGTCGCAGTATTGATGGCGTATTGCTAATAACTGCGTAAAATAATACTCGCTCACTCAGTATCTCGGCCGGCCAGATCGTTGACCTGCTGTAGTGACATAAACACACAAGGTGGTGACGGGGAGGAGGAAGAGGACAAGGGAGGGGGGTAGGTTCAGGAATTGCCACAAATCTAACATCGCCGCGGGGACGAACTGTACAAAGCTATAAATGTCAGTCACCAACTTGCTGGAATGTAAGCCAAGGTCGCACGTATCATGGGGAGAGTCCCTCCTTCCCCCTTTATAGAGTGGAAAGGGGTTAGGGGTGCCAAGACGTGCTGCGGGAATCGAGAGTAGAGTGAGGGATTTGGTTAGCAAATTCGTGGTGTGTGTGCATGTGTGCGTGCGTTCGTGCGAGTGTGCGGGTGCGGACTGTTTCGATTTTCATTTAATACAGTTTCAGGACAATAAGTATTTGAGTGTCTGTGATGGTGGTGGGGAGTCGGGGGAGTGACTGGTTGGGGCGGAACACCTTGAGCTCGTTTAGTAATGTGTCAGTGACACCCGTGGGGAATACAAGTATGGGTTTAGTCATTTATGGTTGCGTACGTGGGTCATGGACGGCTAACATGTTTACCACTAGACACATTTGGCGCAAGAACACCCAAGTACCAGCCATGAATTTTATCACGGTCCCATCACGATCAGGAAGTAGTGTTGACCATTCTAATCGGGCGTTTCCGTCCTTTTTTGTCATCGGGTCACTGGTTTGTTTGGTCCAGACTCTAACAGCCTAAAACAACATCCTGAAGTGGGCTTCACACTATGTTCTCGAACTGGAATCGAACTCGAGTCTTCGGCGGGACGAGCGAAAGCTGTAACTACTGGGCTTCACCACCACAACTCATGCAGCTGGCGTTTTCCTGAAAGCGACGTGACAGAATACATATACCAACGCTAGTTTAAAAGGGGCGGTAGTCTAGTGGTTAACGCGTTCTTTCTTCACGCCGAAGACCCGGGTTCTATTGCCCACATGGGTAAAATGTGTGAAGCGCATTTCTGGTGTTCTGGTATTGATAATGAAATATTGCTAAAAGCGGCGTAAAGCCATACTCACTCACTGTCAAAAATGATAGTACATTAGTTCTAGCTACAAAAGCCATTTTAGCACTGACATACAGCGTGTGAGTGAGTGAGTTTAGTTTTACGCCACACTCTGCAATATTCCAGCTATATGGCAGCGGTCTGTAAATAGTCGAGTCTGGACCAGACAATCCAGTGATCAACGATCTGAGCAATTGGGACGTCATGATAATTAAAATGGGCTACTCGCCCATATTTTATATGTATTTTATAAAGTATTTTGTTAATCCGTGTCAACAGGAAAAAATAGATGAACCTAACGATTCGAAATACCATTAGTTCCAAAGTGGAATCATGAGCCATGTTATTGCCATCCCAGAAAATATAGGAACTACAGTGAATATATATGGTTAAAAAGCGTAGCATACAAGCATAGTCGCCTTTTATGGCAAGCATGGGTTGCTGAATATGAAGGCTTATTCTAGTCCGGGACCTCACTGATATACAGGCTGTCGGGTTTAAACAATACCACGTGCTACTATAGCGGATCGTGGGATGTCCGACATGTGATTGATTAATACACTCTCATGTACTGGGATTGTTGAAATTGCGGACGAAAACGTTCAACCATTATCACGTGCAACAAAGCCATCGCTTACGTGGGCTTTCTCTCCTGCGGTCGATAGATCACATTTATACAGTTGTGTATTGTCCAAAAGCATTGGTGCCACTTGACCCGGGAATATAAAAAGACTCATCGATAGCCACTTCCTGTTTTAAACAACAACACTGAAAAAACGCCCTTCCGAGTGAGTCACATACGTATACTCGGTTATGTGTCAAGCAGATGGTAAAACGAGTTGATGCTACTGACGTCAAAGTGGTCTCATTTGCGATTAAAATGGTGTCTAAGTAGTTTGCAAAACATTCTCTCCTGCTCTCTTTATTAGTAAAAATGTATTTTTGTTTGTTTTTAGTACCTTATGCTCCGTTAGACTGTCAGTGACTGAGTGAATGAGTTTAGTTTTACGCCGCACTCAGCAGTATTCCAACTATGTAGAGGCGGTCTGTAACTAATCGAGTTTGGACCAGACAATCCAGTGATCAACATCATGAGCATGGATCTCGGCAATTTGGATACGAAGACATGAGTCGACCAAGTCGGCGAGCCTGGCCACTTGAACCCGTTAGTCGCCTCTTACGACAAGCATGGGTTACTGAAAGCCAATATTCTAACCCGGACCTTCATGGGTCGTTTAGATTGCCAGTAGTGACAACGACACTCGTATGATTGTAAGAATGGGATTGTTAGAAGTTGTTTGCAGTTTGACACGGCAATGTTTGTACACACTCGAACCTGACCACCCGATCCCGTTAGTTAACAACAAGCATGGGTTGCTGTAGATAAATTCTAACGCGGATCGTGAGGGATATTGAAGTGGACAAAACACTTTACACTTTGTAATTGGGGGTATGTCTCTCTCTCTCTCTCTCTCTCTCTCTCTCTCTCTCTCTCTCTCTCTCTCTCTCTCTCTGTCTCTCTCTCTTTCTCTGTCTGTCTCTTGTGAGACCCATTTTCTGGGGTCCCCCGCCGTGATATCGCTGGAATATTGCTAAAAGCGTCGTAAAACTCACTCACTCACTCTCTCTCTCTCTCTCTCTCTCATATACATACATGCATGCACGTATACATACATACATACATACATACATACATAAATTCTATCCCCTTTGTCTATGTAATGTATTCAGCAAACATTCGGTGTATCCCCTCTTATCATAACCCCCCCTCCGGGCAGGACCCTTAATTCTCAAACGCTATCAATACATGTCAATGAATTAACACCTCCCTACGTCGGCGAATCTTACGTATGTACATGTGCATGGGCCAGTGACCTTGCACAATGAGGCATAATGGCCCCGTGTATAAAAACCTGACTGATATGGTCAGTCGTGGAGACCATCCAGGGAGACCATCCAGGGAGACCATCCAGCAAGGGAAGCGAGAAGTGGACGGATTGTGCGACTAGTTGGCCGACACCTCACCTACGACTACGTCCACGATGAAGAATCGCCGTCGGACTTCAGAATGTGTGTAAGTGACAGAGCGGGTCTCCACATCGGGATCATTGTCCACTCAGTCCCTATGTGCGTTCTGTCACATGTTTACCACTGTGTATACCATTTCGACCGTCATTCAACCAAACAATAATAAACCATGGCTGCTGCTGTCTTCACCTCTACCACTGGCTCATGTCCTCCCTGTCTCTTGTCCACCATCCTAAACTACCGCCCGAAAGCGACCACGACGGACGCTCTTTGACACATTCATGCACGCACGTACGCACGTACATACATACATACATATACGTGAGGATATAGGGGTGGAAAACATAGCAGTAGACGATGTATTTCTCCACTAACTTGGGGGAACCAACTGCAAACCTTATACAGATGATTAACACAGTTGAAATTGTTGAAGAACATATGCAAATATCGTGTTGTGAACAGATGCATTTTGACGTAACGTTTGATCACTACTGTACTGTTGGTATGGTATATATTCATCCATTTTGTGTCCTTCAGGTTCCCCCGAAAAAATAACTCTTAACACGTATGTATACAGGACATGCATTTCCCACAAATGACATCAAATTTTGACGTGAAAGGTCATTATATCGATTATCAATATCGGAAAATGGTTATATCATATCAGCCGGATGCAGGGAAAGTTTCCAAAGCTTTCAAGACAATTTTATTCAAACATCAACCGTGAACAACCAGTGCGCTTTAGATACTCCATTTAGCTAATAATTATTATTATCTTGATAATATTAATACTTAATATTAATATCAATCCCATGATAACAATTCCCATGGAAACAAAGCACGTGAGGAACTGGTCATCTACATCAGAATATTAGGTGAGTGCCATCAAATAGCTGTATATACGGTCCCCATGCTCTGACGTACGTTCGATACTATCAATCCCAATGGACAAACGTGACCTATTTAGCCCTCACGATGTTGTGACCTACAATCAATATATGTATGCATAATGTATATTAATGGCTTGATATTGGGTCAGTTGGATAGGTTTGGGGTTATTCAGGTTTGCTCTAACACATTGACCTTTAACGGTGGTAACTGAATTTAATATGAAGAATGAAATTACGTTTGTGAGTTCGTTACCTAAAGGCGCCAGGTATTTCCTGTAGAATGTCATGGAATTCACTTGTGCCTAAGTGAGACTTTTAGTCGGTTTAAAAGCCCGAAAAACGAAAGAGCGATTGAAAGAAACATGGAAAATACTTTGTTTATTTCGTGGGAATAAACTCTCTATGTTTAAATGTTACAGAGTTGATAAAGCTGAAGGAACGTAACCTTCATGAATGTCTCAGTATATGATGGCTTTGTTACGTAAATATCCCGCATTTATCTACATATCATCTATTATTTATTTTGGTAACGTTTGCTTTTCTGTGCTTTCTTTTTCAGATCATAAGTCCGTACTCTGCCATACCATCATTGAAACATAGCTGTACATATATGGCGGCGGTCTGTAAATATTCGAGTCTGGACTAGGGACATCAGTGATCAACAGCATGAGCTTCGATGTACACAATTATAGACATACATACGATGACTTGCTTCAACTAAAATCAGAGAGCCTTACAACCCGGTCCTGTTTATCGCTTTATACAACTAGCATCGGTTACTGAAGACCAATCTAAACCTGGATCTCCACGGGTCCCCACGGGTCCCACTTCTTACGACAATAAAGGGTTACTGAGGACCAATCTAAACCTGGATCTCCACGGGTCTCCACGGGTCCCACTTCTTACGACAATAAAGGGTTACTGAGGACCAATCTAAACCTGGATCTCCACGGGTCTCAACGGGTCCCACTTCTTACGACAATAAAGGGTTACTGAAGACCAATCTAAACCTGGGTTTCCACGGGTCTCACTTCTTACGACAATAAAGGTTTACTGAAGACCAATCTAAACCTGGGTTTCCACGGGTCTCACTTCTTACGACAATAAAGGTTTACTGAGGAGCAATCTAAACCTGGGTCTCCACGGGTCCCACTTCTTACGACAATAAAGGGTTACTGAGGAGCAATCTAAACCTGGGTCTCCACGGGTCCCACTTCTTACGACTATAAAGGTTTACTGAGGAGCAATCTAAACCTGGGTCTCCACGGGTCCCACTTCTTACGACTATAAAGGTTTACTGAGGAGCAATCTAAACCTGGGTCTCCACGGGTCCCACTTCTTACGACAATAAAGGGTTACTGAGGACCAATCTAAACCTGGGCTTCCACGGGTCCCACTTCTTACGACGATAAAGGGTTACTGAGGAGCAATCTAAACCTGGGTCTCCACGGGTCCCACTTCTTACGACTATAAAGGTTTACTGAGGAGCAATCTAAACCTGGGTCTCCACGGGTCCCACTTCTTACGACAATAAAGGGTTACTGAGGACCAATCTAAACCTGGGCTTCCACGGGTCCCACTTCTTACGACGATAAAGGTTTACTGAGGAGCAATCTAAACCTGGGTCTCCACGGGTCCCACTTCTTACGACGATAAAGGGTTAGTGAGGAGCAGTCTAAACCTGGGTCTCCACGGGTCCCACTTCTTATGATAATAAAGGGTTACTGAGGACCAATCTGAACGGGTACCGTATGTAAGGTCTTCATACCAACACGTTAGTGAGTGGGTTTGGCTGTTTGGCTATGTATAGGAAACACGAAATGTAGATTTGTGACTTATACAGTTTGGGTGAAAACCTACAAGCATTGATATGTAACACAACATTTTAAGACGAACCCTGCATTCGAACTGACAATCATTTCACTCTGGCATCCCTGAGGGTGGAGGCCACAGCTATATGAAACGGAAAGTTGATTGTACAACCCACGCGCCGGTGAAGAAATAGGGCTTTGTCAACAAATTTGAGATGCGGTTGATGAAACTGTTGTTGAGAAGTCCCTTGAGGACAAATGGCCAACGATTAAAACACAGTGAAAATAAAACTAGTATGCAATGCAAATCAGAAAATTTAGGACACACTTACAGTCTAAAGAGGACTAATCTGGTGTTATATCACGCGTGTGACACATCTGCACTGCCTGGTCGAATGAAAATGCAGTACACTCAATGTAAACAGACACCCCTCTAATCCGACCTTCACTGTAAACCGACATATTCATTTGGTCCCGAATTTGTCCCCATCATTCAATATACAAGATCATCTAACCTCTAATCCGGCACCTCTCTATTCTGACACTCCAGTCCGGTCCGGAAACATGTTATCAGTGCACACTGACTTTCTCTAAACTGACATTGTTATTTCATTGGCATTCAACACGCTTGAATATAAGAGTTGGGCCTGTCAAGACATGAAAGTATTAACTTTCTAATAGCTGTGAAACTTGCCAACTTATGAAATGGCAATCAAACAGATAATTACATGTTCAGTGGATTATTAGATTGGTGAAATCACATGCTTTATGAGTTTCTAAAGTCTCCCTCTAAACCGACAACCCCCTAACCCGACATCCCCCTAAACCGACATTTTCCATCGGTAACCGGCGATGTTGGTTTGGAGGGAGCCAGCTCAATGTATCATAAGATGGATTCAGCTGAGAGGTCAAAGGTCACTGGATTCACCTGATATGTCACTGGATTCACCTGAGAGGTCAAAGGTCACTGGATTCAGGTGAGAGGTCACCGGATTCAGCTGGAGGAGGTAGCATTCTGAAAACGCTCGGTTGGAGACGCGCATGGAACTCACCCCTTTAAGGCCACACTTAGTTTTGGGTTGTTTTATGTCTCAAATCTCAAATTCCAAGGGAGCAGGAATCCCAAGATAATATAAATAACAAAAGCTTAAAGTCTTCAGCAAATTGTGTAACATATTTTACGAAATTTTGGATCAGTAAGAAATAGACTTTAATCCAATTTATTAGATTGTAAATGGTATCTCTTTGTTTTCGAAACAGTAACGAGTGTAATCTGTATGAAGATAGATCAAGCTGACCTGAGGATTTTTCATGCATATGCATAAGTGAGATAACACTTTCCAGTGCAGGGGGTAAAATGACAAAGCGGTTGGAGCAGTGAGATCAGTTTCATCTATTTTATTTCACGCCGGAATAAAATTCAGGACAGACGGGTGATTGGAAACAGAGAAAAATTACAAACAGCCTAGAGCCAATGAACTGAATACACTTTCCACTACCAATATTAATGCATAATGTTATGCTTTATTCAACGGTGATGCATTGCATATAAAATGTAGTGTAATGACACCATATGGTAATACCATACGGTTCAATGTCTACAGTTCAGTTGCACTGTATTATCTTTAAAGGCATCTCTTTGATGAAACTGTATTGTTCACATAGAGGACAAAGACTCCGGACAAAAGGAGAAAGCACAAATGTTTGATGCTGGCAAATGAACAGTTATTGGATGGCGAGGTTTGATACAGGTGTCATTGTTTCGTTTTTGGCTATGCGTTCAGTGTTTCTGGAACATTTTTAGGCTTAATGACACTGAGTGAGTGAGTTTAGTTTTGACACGTGTCGGCCAAAACGTTGGCTGAACGCCTCGTTTGTTTTTAGTACAATGTCCTATGGTTGTAGCAAATCAGTTATGCCTTACATAATTGTGATCATTTTGAAATATATTTACTTTCGTTATCAAGTGTTGGGAAGCCAGATGGTGAATATGAACCCATGGCACGCTAACACCATAACCGGGAAGAGACTCTGATAACCCTTGGTTAGATTCCCCACTTGGATATAATGATTAAAGCCCTTTCTGGTGTCCCTCGCCGTGATATTGCTGGAATATTGCTGATCGCGTCTCAAAACAATACTCATTCACTCACTAATCCCATATCCGTGAAAGATTAATCTAAATGGTACATTTCAGAGAACTGCCTCCGTTCTTGTTACTCACCTGCAAATAACATCCTGACATGGCTGCAGGGCTAACAAAGATTTCATCACGATTTCAATCATGATTTCATCATTCATGACGAATAACCTGAAATCTGATGCCATTGAGTAAAGTTTACCCTTTAAAGCACGCTCATATAAACGTTGCATAAGCCTTATATATCGTTAATTTCCGTTTTAAGAATAGCAATTAATCGATTTAATCAATTCGTCCTTTGTGTCTACATCGTCCTATTTCAAGGCGTTCCCTGAATAGATGATTCGCCAGGGACGTGGCTATTTCAAGAGCACTGCCTGATCAATGCCCATTACTGAACATCGAGAAGTGATATTTATATCATTTATTTGGTATTCTTTGGTTGTTATTGGGTTCGTTTAAGCATATACTGATCCCACATGCCTCTTTGTTTTCTTTATTATTCTTTTTATCGTTGTAAGCACAGATTGTCAATAACCTGGTGTGTGATTGATGTAGATGATACCTGCAACTGAGGTTGGGCGCCAGTTTCATTGCTGTGACGAGACGGAGGCCTAGTACGTGGTATAGGCGTTTGATAGTCACGTCAAAGGTCTGGGTTCGATTCCCAACAATGTGTGAAGCCCGTTTCTGGTGTTCCCTTCATCCCAACAATGTGTGAAGCCCGTTTCTGGTGTTCCCTTCATCCCAACAATGTGTGAAGCCCGTTTCTGGTGTTCCCTTCATCCCAACAATGTGTGAAGCCCGTTTCTGGTGTTCCCTTCATCCCAACAATGTGTGAAGCCCATTTCTGGTGTTCCCTTCAGTGATTTTCCTGTAATATTGCCGAAAGAGGCGTAAAGGTCACTTCACTCACTCGTTGATGTTTTTAAATTATTACATGATTCAGAATGTGGGTTTTAGAAGCTCGTTGCACCCTTCTCTGGTTCCGCCTATGCATTTTTATAAACACCCGGTCTCGTTGCCATGGTTTCTTTCTGTTTTTTTACAGGTGTATTTGACGTTATCCTCAGTTCATTGGCAATATGGTATCGATAAAGATAAGGTCAACGCCATGAAATGACTAAAACGAAGTGGAAAGAGGCATTAAAGTTTCTAACACGCGTCTCAAGCTGTTTTACCGGTGTTTGTGCCCGTTCCTCTTTCTGAATCTGGTTGTGATCCTCCTGTCCGTCTGGCATTAAGACCACAAGGCACACTTCCAGGCTTGAGGGTGACGTCTTCCTCTGACGTCAATCGTCTAACTATACATTAGTGTTAAAAAGCCGTTCCATTACTTTTTTATCAAATGCATGCAAATGTATCGATCACCGATGTCGTCAAGCACAGGATCTCAAGGCTTGACATTCAAAGTTCCGGGACAAAGGAATTGGGCCGGTTCTGACGCAAATCTTCACTCTCGGGACGAACATTGATTTTCTAGTGCCCTTGAATCAGCAAATTCCCTGCCTGGACATGGTATCAATACGCCTGACACCATTACCTGATGATTCCCATGGTGCCATGGAATGGTATTAGTCGCATCTCCCAAAGAACTGGTAATTGCATTGCCAGTTTGGATGGAGATCCGGGACTGAGATTTGTTTTCAGTGATATGTGTTTGTTTGTTGTGTAACGCTTAGCAGTATACCAACTGACAAACAATCACTAGGGCGCGATGACTTCCATGAACCTAGTGAGCGAACTTGAAATTACGATCTCGTTACTACTCTTCTTATAGCGTGGGTGCGGGAGTTCTAGTCTGGATGAACTGATTGGGTCAGCTCTTTTAACAAGCGTTATAGGGCTTGGTGCAGTTCTCACCCAGGGAGGATTTCAGTAAGTTAATTAACTTACAGGCCGCTGTCTTACTTTTCATGTTGATATGAAACTGGGTTACATTAGGTCGCATTGTTGTACTGACCAGTTAAGCCACGTACGATGCGTTGAGTCCCTTTTGTCTCATTTAATGCGTCTCTCTCTCTCTCTCTCTTTCTCTCTCTTAGTCTGAATGGGAATACATGTATGCATATATGTGCATATCTGTATGCGTGCCCCCCACCTCTCTCTCTCCCTCTCTCTGTCTGTCTGTCTGTCTCTCTCTCTCTCTCTCTCTCTCACTGTGCCTGTCTGTTGGTGTTCATACGTTCTTGCACTAGTCACAACCAATGTCGTTTTCACAGTCATAACTTTCTACATCACATTTCTACTTTACAGTTCACCATGTATACAAAAATATCATGATCCCGTTAATAGACTCTGGGTCGACAAGTCCGATCTGTTTTTAATAAAAATGTTATACATGATAAACATAACACGCACTTGTCGTACCCAAACATATTTTGGCTAAGATATATACATAAACATCGTCCTAGTACATAACATATACACAACACAGTGTTGGAAACACGGCGATTGTTCTTGTTCACAAAGTGCACAATAATTAATCATGTCTACCCTACTCGGACACACACACCCCCAACCCCCACCCCCCCCCCCCCACCCCCCACCCCCCCGTCCAAGGCTATTTTTAACTACCGATTCTTCTGTTCCACGCCATCCATCACAGCCGGGTCGTTGGTCGAGATCTCTACTTTGACATGACATCCAACTGTGAAATAAAAGCTAAATACAGAAACAGGCATTATAACGACGTATTCCAAGCATGCGACCTCTGAACTTGTCAATACTTGACAGTTTTCGTCCGGATTCCGCTGTCTCACGGTACATGTTAAAACCTGCTCCTGTCACTTGCATTTGCGGTTTCACTCTGATGGTTATTTGCCCACTTTATTTAATATATGTTCTCATAATGCAAGTTAATCGTTATGAATTCCATATTGCCTGCTCTGGTTTTATATCCACCTGCACTGCTTAATATTTATTCTCTATATACATACAGCTCACTATATTACATGTTACATGTATATATGTAACTTTTTCTAGCTTTGATATTTGCATACACAATTCAGTACCTCTTCTCACACAATTAGTGATGAATCAAGACGTCAATATTACGGCTCTAAATCATTTTACCTTTACTATTGAATGTTTATGTATGACAGTTTTATTATAATTTATCTATTTAATACTACCTTTGTCGTTATATCTATCCCGGTTATTTAATAATCTGAATACGGATGACTCATATGGCATACAACACACGCATGGACGCATGCATGCACGCGCGCAGAAGGCGCCATTTTCTTTAGACAGTAGTTCGCTAACGTGAATGCATTCCTGTCTTATGAAAGCAGCTATGTGGAAGTTATCATTTAAGCAAGTCGAATTCTTTTTGGAGTTGCGTGTGAACTTGAATATATGTTCAAACGCGAAGATTAGGCGTTTCTTGACGCCAGTCAAACAATAGAAAAGCATACAAATCGTCTTGCATTCGTTTGGTGGTGGTTGGGGGAAGGGGTTTGCAGTTTGACGCCGCACTCAGCAATATTCAAGCCATAGTGGTGGCGATCTGTAAATAATCGAGTCTGAACCAGACAATCCAGTGATCAACAGCATGAGCATCGACCTAGGCATCTGGGAACCGATGACATGTGCCAACCAAGTCAGCGAGTCTGACCACCCGATCCCGTTAGTCGCCTCTTACGTCAAGCATTGTCGCCTCTTACGTCAAGTATAGTCGCCTCTTACGACAAGCATAGTCGCCCCTTACGACAAGCATAGTCGCCTCTTACGACAAGCATAGTCGCCTCTTACGTCAAGCATTGTCACCTCTTACGACAAGCATAGTCGCCTCTTATGTGAAAGCATTGTCGTTTCTTACGTCAAGCATTGTCCTCTCTTACGTCAAGCATGGGATGCTGAAGACCAATTCTAGCCCGGATCTTCAGGGGTCCGCAGACAATGAGTTTGTTGTCCTTGTTCGTCCGTTGTTTGTGTCATGTTATCACTATACGCCTTTGTCGCGACGAAACGTTCGCATACTCCATACTCTCTGTGATTGTAACGTTCATGGAATTCATGTATTGCAATAGTAAGGCTACGAAGAAACATGTTAAGCTTGCATATACTTGTCTCCAGAAACAACGTCATATAGCGGTTACTTTACAAACGGGGCGGTGGGGTAGCCTAGTGGTTAAAGCGCCGCTAGTCACGGTGAAGACCTTGCGATACCATACCATACACGTGCGAAGCTCATGTCTGGTGTTCCCCGCCGTGATGTTGTTGCTGGAATATTGCTAAAAGCGGCGTAAAACTAAACTCACTCACTATTTTAAAAAGTAGCCTAATACCATTAACCTTTCAAACATTTCATTCTAGCAGACAAAATATGGAAAACGAAAAAAAAAACAACAAAAGCAACTGACATTACATTACAACCCTGCATGGGTTGGAACAAATTTCTTGTGTCACCCGGGTCATTGTTGCTGGTATATTGCTGAAGGCGGCGTACAACTAAACTCACTCACTTTGAAAATAGACGCTGATCACTTACATAGTAAACTGATGTGGACCTTTGTAAATATCATGCTCAACCAAAGGAGATTGTTACGTCTGTTACATTAATCTTTAATACATACATACATACATACATACATGTATGTGTATATATATTTATGTATGTGTGTGTGTGTGTGTGTGTGTGCATCAAATAATAATTTTATAACATTAACTTGCATTAATTGTTGTAGAACCATGTCGTGTGTACCATAACACACGCTATGTGACATTAAATTGGTCATAATGTGTTGTAATAAATCCCCACTTACCTAAAGAATCGCATGCTCTGACGTCATTGACCCCGAGGCCTAGACGGCAATGACGTCAACAGCTAAGAACGTCTTGCATCTGTCAAATGTCATCAATGATTGGACGTAAATATGATTACTTGTTGGTAAATAAGAGCCCAAACGGCAGATACTTGTACTGCATACAGTATCTCTCCAGTTTGGTAATGGTATTTGTCAGTAGACCGCATTCTACAGAATAAGACGCGGTGACTACGGCGTGATAATAATTGAATGTAGACGGACAGTAATGTCAGGTGTGATTGTTCAGACAGGCCATATGTGATGCATTAGCCACGCGAGATCACAATGATGCGCAGGGGTTTGATTGCTCAATAAAGTGCCAATTTATCAGTTCCCTTAGAACCGTTTACGTCATACTTGATTTTCATAATTTAGTTTAGATTTTCGTTTGTCAGTTTTTGTCAGATTTTCATATGTGTCAGTTCGTGGTCAGTATGGATTTGTTTTAGTGACCGAGTATGGTTTTACGCCGCTCTTGGCAATATTCCAGCAATACCACTGCGAGAGACAAACATTGTTGTCATGTGGGGAATCGAACCCGGGACTTCGGCGTGACAAGCGAACGCTTTAACCACTAGGCTAAGAATGGGTATATCTGTCTCTATAATCCACTTCAGCTATAATCCACTATCTATCTATCTATCTATCTATCTATCTATATATATATATATATATATATATATAATATACTATTATTTTTTTACGCCGTTGCAGCAGTACTATTCCATATAATAAGCTGAAGAGTGGGGCATGAGGAATGAGAACATATCTCCACTTTCATCTATCCATCTGTTTATGCATGTCATCAAAGGCATCTATGCATCTCACCCTATCCGTTTATGCATCTAACACTATCTGTCTAAACGTCTCACCAGAGACATCTATGTGTCTCATCCTGTCCGTTTATGCATCTCACCAAAGGCATCTACGCATCTCATCCCATTCGTCTATACACCTCTCCCTATTCGCCTATGCGTCTCATCTCACCCTTCAAAACATCTCACCAAAGGCATCTATGCATCTCACCCCATTCGTCTACACACATCACCCTATCCGACTATACGTCTCACCCCACCCGTCTAAACATCTCACCAAAGATGCCTATGCATCTCACCCCATTCGACCATACACCTCACTCATCCGTCTATACATCCTACCCCACCCGTTTAAACATCTCACCAAAGGCACCTATGCATCTCATCACCTTGCTAACGCCATGTGTCCTTCTATTAGTCAAGGCACGCGCGCGCACACACAAACACACAAACACACACACACACACACACACACACACACACACACACACACACACACACACACGCACACACACACACAAACACACAGTAACAATGTTCCAATTGTGCTGTTTGAGCATGACATATAGTCTGGAAATGGCGCGTTATGGATTTTCTAATAACAACTCCAAAAAGGTAGCTCTAAATTAACACGCTAATGTCCAGCATGGCGGGGTCAACATGTTGTTGATGTAAGTCTTGAAAATGTTTACATCATGCATCATTGTCAACATCACTAATGTAGGGGCTGATTGATTGGTTGTGATGACGTCAGGTCGGTGGATCTATACAGGCCAACTGCCTCAACGTCCTTGTTGGTACACGTGTCCTCAGGTCACGAGATAGGCGTGGTTTCTAGCACCTGTGTAGGTATGTTTATGTTTGTCCTCAGAGGCAACTGCACTCAGGGGGGTATCTTCACACACGGTCAACGAACTACCAAATCAATGCAATATTAATAAGCTGGAAACAGGGGGTTTGGGGATTAGTGAGTTAAACGTGGCTTTTGATACCTACTAAGAGTGATCGCTCTCAATATCAGTGTTGAATGTTCTAGATGGAAACATTAATTTTACCGCTGAAAATCAGGAGTAGAAATGGGCTTCAGTGATCGCAATGTGACGTCAGTGACGTTTGACCACTAAATCCCGTTAGTCGCCTCCTACGACAAGTATATGTATCTGAGACTGATTCAAACCCGGACTTTCACTGTTACCTGCGCTGACAATACTCAAATGGGAACGCCATAACCATGAACGGGATCTTACCTTATTTTGTCTGTAATTGGGGACGTAATTCCAATAAAGATAAACAGGTTTTAATTAAACTAATTAAACTAAACTGACACGCAGTGGTTACTTGGACCACGAGTTATAGTCACTCATTCGCTTCACGTAGCAAGGGGTATCCGCTCCTGTAGAATGTTGAAAATACTGGGGAATTACGCCGTAAAGTGACACCGTTTCTCTATTTATTGTATATTTCCAACATAAGTAATTTTTTGCATGCATTCGGAACACACAGGTGTATGTGACAACAACATGTTTTTGTTGACACAGGACGTGCAGCTGCAAAGAGGAATTACGACCGGATCGAGATGCGTTGGTCGGAAAGACCCGAAGAAATCGGATCATCTTTCGGCGATCTTTGTAACTCGGAGAAAAAACCCCAAGGTTACTATTTCTGCTGCTTCGCAAAAGTGCGCAAGCATTCTGAACTTGTCGGGTTGTGTGTTCCAGTGTCGGCAAAGATCGGATACTCACCGATATGTGACTATTAAAGTACGTGTGACCCCATTTAGTGTGAGTCAGATTCACTGGCCTAAAACTGAGGACGTTCATCGTGAAGGACATATTGTATTCTCGTGACGACAGTAAACACAGCCATTACATTCAGGCAAAGCCACGCTTTATTGCCTTTTGAAATTCAAGATGGATTTTATGAAGCGTTACTATCAAAACAATGCGTGGGTAGGATATTACGTCAATGAAAATAGAGTGAGTGAGTTTAGTTTTAGGCCGCACTCAGATTTCAGCTACATGGCGGTGGTGGGTAAATAATCGAGTCTGGACCAGATAAGCCAGTGATTAATAGCATGAGCATCGATTTGCGCAAATGGGAACCGATGACGTGTGTCATCCAAGTCAGCGAGCCTGACCACCCGATCCCCTTAGTCGCCTCTGACGACAAGCTTAGTGGCCTCTCATGGCAAGAATGGGTTACGGAAGATCTTCATGGGTCTCATTGTAAATAGAACTGAATATAGTGATCATTTGTGACTCGCACATGACAATAGTCATTTTGGGAATCGAACCCGGGCCATCGGCGTGACGAGCCAACACTTTAACCTCTGGGCCACTGTCGTCCACGACGATGACGAATGAAAACTGCTTACTTCACTTTAAATCTGACACACAGCACGTTAGCATCTATACAGTAAGGGCCTGTTCATAATTTATGTCTTGGGAGTGATGATGATTTTTATGGAGCTGAATGTACAATGTGAATGACCCCGCTCGTTAAATCAATGGACAGAGCATAAGTGACTCCCCCTCCATCTGCGTGTCATGGACAAAATCACCCAACCCCAAAAGGTGCACTGGTAACATGAAACCGAAAACGTAAACCGGAATGTCATCAAAACATTATTTTGTACTTAATGCGACAGTTCGTAGGAATGTCTATTGTCTGAGGAACATTTGGAATCATTCTTACAAGGAATCGGCTTCAGCAGCAAAAGTGGAACAAAACAATTAGCACGCACCTTGTTGAAAACAAACAAACAAAAAACAACAACAAAAAACAAACAAAAACAACAACAACAACAAAAAAAACAACAAAAAAACCAACCACCACGTAGAAACAAAAAAGAAAAAAACACCCACCTTGCAGAAAACAAAAAAAACCCAAAAGGCACCCGCCTTGTAGAAAAAAAGAAACAAGAATAAAATCAAACCCCTAAAACAAACACACCCACCTGGCAGAAAACAGAAAGAACATATAAAAACACAAAAACGCCCATCCGCCATCAAAACCAACTTTAACCACTATTAAACGTTTTCAAAAAATTACCAAATGTAAGATCAGCAAAAGATAATAAAATAAATGAAATAAAATGGTATAGTGATTTAATGTTTTAAAACAAGACGTATACATCTATGGTTGTATCGTCGATGAAAGCTGTAATATCACGGATTTTGTGTGATTTATTTCCAAGATTATTTTTAAAAAGGATTTCTGACAGATATATCCTGTTTCTGTTTAAACTGGCCTTACATAACGGAAACTGGAGCATTAACCGTTAAGGTCATCTCGCACATTAAAAATTACCAAATAAAGTTTTGCCTCTAGTTTCAGTCCTTGAAACATATGATGCCATTCTAAAGCTAGAGAATAGTATTCGTTGTCTCTTGCCAACAAGAAGAGCAAAATGTACATTTCGTTATCCCTGGGTAAACATGCAAGGCACGCGTCCGTCAAGCCATAGCTACACCTAGTTACCGTTTCTAGGGCAACGTCCGATATCTTCCACGCACAGTCTGATCGTATCAAGCTTGGATAGATAGACAGCGTTCCCGGGACAATACATTTTGCTGCACGTTGACAGTATCTTCACTAGGAACAGTACTCTGATTTCTGATGTAAACACATTCCTATTGTTGTCGATCAAGCCTTGACCTATTTGCGTGTTGTTGACCTACATACATGTTGATTTGTGAGCGCATGCGTATTACCCGTACCCATGTCAATGTCTGACGGACATCTGAAACCAATAGAAGGCATTGGCCCTTATGTATAGTCGTTCGTCCATGACTCTCACAATGGACAGTTCATGTGTTCATGCGTGTGGTCTCGTAGGTTAAATCGACCATGTCTTTAAGGAGGGGGTTGATTTATTTATTTAGGTTGATTTAACGAAATGGGATTAATCAAAGAACATACTTGTTATTCTCCTCGTAGTTACATTAAGTAAACAAGATTTTTTTTATGCGCTTAGGTCAACTTGGTCAAAACGTTATCGAAATCAGCACTAGGACGAAAGGCAAACTCCACAGCCTTAACAGAGACGATTTTGTTTGAAGCTAGCTTGTTCTAGAAGTTAGATGAGAAGACTAAATGGATGATAAAGTTCTTTAGTTTGACAATCACGACGTTTCGGTATAGATTCTTATACCGTTTACTTATACCGAAACGGTGGCATTGTCAAAATAAAGAAGCTGACCATCCATAAATTCTTGTCATCTCTTAAGAGAGATATAGAAACAACATCCATACCTTCAAGACCACCTGCGTCCTAACTGTCAGAGGAAAACAATTAGCCAAGTTGACCTAGTTTGTGTACAAATATGCTTCAACATCCTGTAATGTCCACAAAAATGTTTCACCAAAACGTAATTCTTTCTATTGAAGTCGAGAACTTCGGCTTCGGAAGCAATTGCCGGAGGTCCACAAATGCCCACATCAGACCCTGTTCAAGGCTAATGCCATACCAAGCAAACCAGTGGTTAACAACATGAGCATAGACCCCTGTAAGATGTCAAAAGGTCAGCTAATTCATAAAGCCAGCTGGGGAGTTGGCGCCAATAAGGAACTGAGGACCCTTAACAATTGGATGTATATTGACTAAAGATGTATCACGCTCCATGAGCCCTGTTCCTCAAAGCGATCCTAGCGCTGGGACTGTCATAAATCTATGTTAAAGTAGACCCATGAAGGTCCCGGGGTAGAACAGACCTTCAGAAACCCATGCTTGCCATAAGAGGCGACTACGCTTGTCGTAAGAGGCGACTAACGGGATCGGGTGGTCAGGCTCGCTGACTTGGTTGACACATGTCATCGGTTCCCAATTGCGCAAATCGATGCTCATGTTGCTGATCACTGGATTGTCTGTTCCAGACTCGATTATTTACAGACCGCCGCCATATAGCTGGACTATTGCTGAGCGCGGCGTAAAACTAAACTCACTCACTCATCCACTCACTATGTTAAAGTATGGGATTTAGGGTCAGCTTAGCTCTACGATAGCTACGATTAACGGGGCACAGTGTTTGAAAGCCATTTCTTGTATCCCCCGCCGTGATATTGCTGGAATATGGATGAAAGCGGCATAAAACTACACTCAACCATCCACCCTAATTTTAGTAAGACTTCCTCAGATTCAGGATCTCTGGTCTTTCTGGTCGCCCTTTGGGCTTGTTTGTTACTTTCAAAATGATGTATATTCAAAGCGAAAGATACCCAGAAAGGGCTGAATCGTTTTCAAATTAATGAACACAAGCGTAAGATCTGGCAACATGACAGATCGATGAAATCAGGATGAATGAACAAACGAAGGTCAAATGAACACAATATCGGTATTGACGGATGAAAAACAATGAAGTTGATGATTACGATGAGGAATAGATGGACAATGCATAATTTAGTACAAGCTAGATTACAATCGCTGATCCAAGCGATAACACATCTTTCTTTTGTAGCAATGGCTTCATCTCAGGTAGACTTTAAGATGCATTAGTTTGGGTCAGTCATTCTTTGGATATAGGATATATTTTCTTTTACAACAGCATGCTTCACGCAATATCACCGAACCTGACTCATCGATCCCGTTCGCGACCATTGTTGGTTGCTGGATTCACTTAAGTGAGTTTAGTTTTACGCCGCGCTCAGCAATATTCAGCGGCGGCCTGTAATTAATCCAGTCTAGACCAGACAATCCAGTGATCAACATCATGAGCGTCTATATACGCAAATGGGATACGCTGGGATACTGAGGGCAACGATACGCATCATGATACGAAAAAAGTATCGATATATTTATTGACCGATAATGTATCAGGATTATCGATACTACAATATATAGTCACACCTCTACCATCTATATAATCGACCAATACATATATGAGTGAGTGAGTTTAGTTTTACGCCGCACTCAGCAATAGTCCAGCTATATGGCGGCGGTCTGTAAATAATCGAGTCTGGAACAGACAATCCAGTGATCAGCAACATGAGCATCGATTTGCGCAATTGGGAACCGATGACATGTGTCAACCAAGTCAGCGAGCCTGACCACCCGATCCCGTTAGTCGCCTCTTACGACAAGCTGAGTCGCCCTTTATGGCAAGCATGGGTTGCTGAAGGCCCATTCTACCCCGGGGCCTTCACGGGTCCAATACATAAATGAACAACGATACTGGAATATACTGATGAAATGAAACAGAACGTGGGCAGATGTTTAAAGGAATGTATTCAAAGACCACAACTGAAAAGATGGATATATTAAAATAGACAAACAGCGGAGAGGGATTGACAGATGAAACAAGACTAGAGAATGAATGAATGCTCTGCAGACAAAATGGGTTAATAGACCATCAAGGATCGTGAAGATAAATGTGGGAGACTTTGAAAATAGCATTGCCTTTCAAAGAAAGATTTCACATTGACTGGTATAGTAAGAAAAGGGCTCGGTTGTTAATTCCGAACTGAAATTACACCATATCACCAAGGACATTCATATTGCTAAAACCACTACAATAGCATCTTAATATGGAAGGCTGCGTTCAATAAGAACTCATTTGGAAACACCGTGGAAATTTAAAAGGGATGGTTAAGAATGGTATGTTCCTGGCAACTGCTATTCTAAGCTTTCAATTACACAAGCAGCAGTCGAGCCGACACAGGAAGCACCACAAGAATGGTGCTCTCTTATGGCCGTATCATTAATGACCACTCCTGGACGTAACTCATGTCGGGAATGAATGAATGAATGGAACCGACGAACAAAGACTTATAGACATCACCAAATAAGGAAATAGGTTAGTGGGCGCTGTGTTTCCGCTTTATGGAACAGGAAGTGCACGACGTTTCAAGATCTTAACGAAATCCTAATCTTAGAATACATGCAATTACAAAAGTTTGGACATGAAAAGTGTTGGAAGCGCATATGTCAAAGAAGGCTTGGTGATGTTTAATGGACTGAAGATTCTGATCTTTTACCATTATGTGATTGATGCTGTTTCGAAATCCCATCAAACTGTAGGTAGACATACCACGTCCAACATTCCTGAAGTACATTAAACACTTATAATTAGGTTCAGCTTTCAAAGAAACTTTTTGGAATAAAGCTGAAAACTTGCAAGGAATTAATTTTATGGTTGTAGGAATTACGATACTTTTAATGCATTTTAAACATTCTTTGGGAACTGTGATTTTAGATGTGGTTGGTATTTTGAATTCGAGGATGAATGGTTTGAGAAATAACTTTCGTAAGGAATTCTGGATAAATTTCTATGTGACCGTGCGTTCATACGTGCGTGCGTCTGTGTGTGTCTCTTCTCACCGCCTTTTCCACATAAATACAACACCAATGCTTACTGTCGCCCCACCGGCTATTAATTCCTTACTCCGTTGCCTCTGTGAACATCCGGGTTAGAATCTTCAGAAACCCATGCTTGTCTTAAGAGACGACTAACGGGGTAATAACAACCACAATAAGCGATGCCAAGTCTCAGTCCATATATGCACACGGCTGGTGACACATGTCATCGGTTCCCAATCAAACGAATGGTTAAGAAGTAGATCTTTAACTTCCAACCCTTACAAACAATTTTTTAATAATAATTATTTTTTTTAATGTTTTTATTCATCTTGGAAATGCGGAAAGAATCGTGTGCTTTGTTGCACTTAACCTTGGGTAGGAGAAGTACAGCTACGGAAATGTTTTGGAGTCGCGAACTTGAATTCCAGGAAAGATGCAAGAAACGTTTATTCTTCTATTTCTGTCTCTGGAGGTTTAGGGTGAGCTTGACTACAAATATAGCTTACCTAGATTAGTGTGTTCAAGTGGTACACAATTCTCAGATTTCATACCCTATTTTTATTTCCTCAGCCCACATTACTCACCGAATTGGCACTTCGCAAATTCACGCGCAAAGGTCCACCATGACCTTTGACCTTGACAGTTACTAGGTGGTTTCTAAATTCCCGGTTTTGGGGAAATGCCACAAAAGTCAGGTAGCTTTGTGTTTGATAGAGGTCACCAACCTATTTCCATATAATTGGACATCTATCTCATGCAGGTCAAGCTCTCACTGCTATAGGTGGCAGTGGATGGGGTTCTAAACCGGGCGGACCATCGTTCACTGTATATATTTATTAAGGACGAAATACACGTGTCCCAAACCAGTACTGTGCGTGTCAGCATACTGAAAAACGTTAATGCACATACGGAGGAACTGTAGGTTCCTTGGGCACGAAAAAGAAGAAGAAGGAGGAGGAGGAGGAGGAGAGTGAGTGAGTGAGAGTGAATGAGTGAGTGAGTGAGTGAGTGAGTGAGTTAAGTTTTAAGCTGCTCTCAGCAATATTCCAGCTATATGGCGGCGGTCTGCAATTAATCGAGTATGAATCAGACATTCCAGTGATCAACATCATGAGCATCGAAGCCGTTGGTCACCTCTTACCACAAGCATGGGCTACTGCAGATACATTTTAACCCGGACCTTCAGGGATGGAGAAGAAGAAGGAGGAAGAGGAGGAGGAAGGAGGATGGGGGCTGGGAGACATGACCAACTATAAAGTTAAACAACAAACTGTGATATACACAATATAACAGAAACATATTAGTACTGGACACAACATGCATATTTTCCATCCATGAACATTTTCCAAATGAAATAGAAACGAATATGGTGTTGGTGGATTTAGTAGTATTGTGAGTGATGTGATGTGCATCAACTCAGCGAGCCTGACCACTCGATGCAGTTCTTACGAGACTGAGTGAGTGAGTTTGTTTTTGCACCGCTTTTTGCAGTAGTGCAGTAATATCACCGCGGGGGACGCCTGAATGGGCTTCACACATAGTACCCATGTGGGGAATCGAACCGGACTCTTCGGCGTGACGAGTAAACGTATAAACCACTAGGCTACCAACCGCGCCTCCCTTCCTACATTAAGGCAGAGTTGAAGTTCAATCGGGACCCGAACCTTTACGGGTACGGTAGCCGTGACGACTAGGTGAGAAAACTACGAACCAATCCGTAAAGACAACACAGAACTGAAATCACAACACACATGTGACACAGGGAGAAGAATTTACAAAACTCGTTTCATTCCGCTGTTAAAATTCGCAATCTAAAGTAACATCAATTTGCATATTATATTTCACTGAAGATCCCCACCCTGCTCTCGGGCCCCGCAACATGCTCGACATGCTTCTTTCTCGGACGCTCCGGGTCCTTTTACGCATGAGCTTGCACTCAGCTTCAAATAGGTCATGGCCTGACCGAATTACATTGGAGGTTGCTTAAATTAGAGCAATGTGACCTATTTCTATATCGGCCGAGGCCGATATCGGTGGTGTATTCGATTGGATGCTCCGTCCCATGGATACGTGTAGTCGAAAATATTAACGGTGATGTGCGTATCTTAAAATGCGTATTGATTACTGATGTTGATGAATACAGAGGCGATGTTTAGTACTACTTGCATTCATAAACTTTAAACATGAAAAATTCTTTGTGCTCTTCTGTCGGCGAGTGAGTGGATGCACACGTCGCACTGTCAAATGATATTTCTCGAGGCAGTTAATCTTACTGGATCATATTTCTGTGTAAAAGTATCTGCTGAAAAGGATCTGTACTTAGCATAGGGTCATGAGGCTCACCATTTTTTTTGTACCTATTTTGAAAATCCAGTTTTGGAGAGAAACTTACTGACAGGTTATTAAAGTTGAAAGCGAAGACTTCGGAAATAATTTGTTGAATTCAACTTTCCTCACAGGGTGTACAGTATCTTTAACATCCACGACAGCATAAAACAATTTTCTACCGAACATTTTAAAATTATCATAAACTTGTTGAAAGAATATAGCTTTCAGTACAAAAAAAAATGAATTGTCATATCAAAACCTAGCATTTTCAAGCTTGCAACTTTAATTGTGAATGTACGTTTCTTAATGTTTAACTTGCAAAGCTGAATTTTCATGATCTAAGCTGACATGTCCCTCTATCAAAAGTTCGGGACGATGGGGTGGTTTAGTGGTAAAAGCGTTCGCTCGTCACGCTGAAGACCCGGGTTCGATTCCCGACGTCGGAACAATGTTTGAAGCCGATTTTTGGAATATTGCTAAAAGCCGAATAATACCACACTGATTCACACCAGCCGTTCACACGTAGTGACATTTTATAAAAGGTAAAATGGTTATTTTATAACAGTACTACTGCACATGTTTTATATGTGCTTATATTTATGTAACGACAAGAAATAATGACTAATGCCATCATACACTGAGGGGAAAACATATGGAATCACATGAAAACACAAGTGTTCCGTTATTTTTTCCAAGGTCTCTTCACAAGCCTTGTATCGCACAGGAAAATAAAGGAACACTTGTGCCTTCATGTGATCTTTTATTTTCCCCTCGGTATATCCATTGCAATTGTAGCAAGGCTTCAAATTGGTTCAGCTATTGGTTACGTTGACCTGATATCTTTAGCTAAAAATAATATTTAAAAAAAGATAATAGTGAAAAAAAATGTTTTAGAATGATAGTACCACTTTCACGTGGCATTTCATGAGTGTCTGTTTACATGCACTGTTGTCGGTGTGTGGCGTGTGTGGTGTGTGCGTGGGGGTGGGTGATGCTGTTCCTGCTGTGTCAATGAGGTGATAACAGATATATACGTGACATGATAACATGTTATCACTATACATCCTTGTTGTGTTACGTGTGGGCTTTTAAACTGAATGATTCAATCGATATTGCGTGTATGAGGGATTTGTCGAATTGACAGAGAGATTAAAAGAGAGTGCGAGATTGAGAGAGAGGGAGGGAGAGAGAGTGAGTGAGAGAGAGACAGACAGAGAGAGATCGAGAGATCGCCTTGACATTTACAGACCAATTCTTAACAGTATTGTTTTCTCCACTATCTATTCACAACATTGCGGTTTCGTGGGAATTCCAAGGTTAATGTCGGATTAGTCCCCGAGCCTTGTCGCATGTTTATGACCTTAGGTAGTTTTAGGGAATATATTTTATTTTATTTCCAAGATAAAAGTTTTTAAAGCTTTTCCATGCTATGTCTTTGTTGCGGATCGTATACATTGGATTCCTGAAAATCAGCACATGGTATCTTAAAGGTACTGAGCTCCATTTAACTGAACCGTCGCAAATATATACTTACATTACTTGTACATACATGTATTGTACATATGAGCCAGAGACCTTAAATACAATATTAGATTTGCGGTAATAAGCTGTTCGGTTAACCGCGATTGTGTTCATCCAATCGAAGTAACGCCATTTTCGGCTTTCTCACCAGCGTGGCTCGTGTCCGTTAACACAAAATGGGGCGGGCATTAGCGAAATGGCCCATTGTGATAAACGGAAGCTTGGTACCACGGAATACAACAGAATCTCACCAGGGACTGCCCACTAACACAGATAGTACAGCTGGCCCAATTCTGCCAATTTTGACTGAAGCTGACCTCAGAAACCGTCTTCCTTTCTACGATGTCACGTGACATATACTCGCAGTGGGTTTGTCACGTGACATGTCTATAACATCATTGGTAGTAGTGACCAAGTTCTCTGACAGTGCCAAAGTTAAAATACTCACTATAGCTCTACACCTATGATCGGATCTCAATGACATGACCTGTATTAATACCCGATTTATAGATTCTTGGTTGATTCTACATCAGCCTTTATCGACACGCACCATGGAAAGAGGCATTCCGTTATTCATTTTATCACAATTTATTGTCAGCATTACGATTTAAAAACATCAATAGATTTCTTGCAACTGATTCTTTGTAATCCGCGGGTGAGATGAGGGGAGGGGAGGTTGAATGGGGTGAGGTGAATGATCTAAGATGGGGTCATTTTTTTAAATATATAACTCTCTCCGACTTGTTTTGTAATAATACTTTTTTTTATATCTTTTAAATAAATATTATGATATTTTACCTTTTTTTAATCGTTTGCTTATTTTCTATATTCAAATTTTGGACTAGTGAATTATTTTGTGGTCTAGTAACTTCTAGGCTTACCTAGCCGGACTGGTTATCAAAATATGGAAACTATTTCTCATTTATCTATTCCGTAAATTTCGATGATATTTTCATTGATCATCAATTCATGTGGTCGAAGTATTGTTCCCGATAGGAACTCTTTCATCACGAACACTTTATTTACACCCGAATAATGATTATGATTTACTATGAAAAACGAGCTGTTTACAGAGATTCTATAAACGAGCTTACTAGACACACTTCCTGTACACGTGCGCTGTGCAACGGCCTTGTTAGTGCGGAGTGAACGCCCTGGAAAGATAGGATTATCTCCACAGTCACGACACACAGCATTAATGAGGGTTATGTATGTAGGGTTACCTTGAGTTCCCAAGGAAGGAAGAGTGAGAGAGTGAGTTTAGTTTTACGCCGCTTTTAGCAAATATTCCAGTAATATCACGGGTGAGGACACCCTAAGCCCATGTGGGAGAATCAAACCCGGGTCTGCGGCGTCATCCTGATCAGCAAACGCTTTAACCACTAGGCTACCCAATTACCTCTCGATCAAAGAACTTCACGTACATCGTATGTAAATCTAGGGTGGTAGTCAAGCCGTCATTCCGATCCAAGGGCTTGACTCGGGTGTACTGATACCCTTCCGCTATACAGTGAGTGAGTGAGTTTAGTTTTACACCGAACCCAGCAAAATTCCAGCTATATGGCGGCCGTCTAGACATAATAGAGTCTGGACAATCCAGTGATCAACAAAAGGAGCACCAATCTGCTTAACTGGGAACCGATGACGTGTCAACCAAGTCAACGAGCTTGACCACCCGATCCTGATAGTCGCTTCTTACGACAATCTTCACTTGCCTGCACTTTAAAGCAGAATTGGCAAACATACAGTTCGTCTGAAACGTTAAACATACACCTCATCTGAGTCGGCTCATCTGAATCAGCAAACATACAGCTCAACGGAATCCGCAAACACACTGCTCACCTGAATCGGCAAACACACAGTTCACCTGAAACGGCAAACATACATCTCATCGGAATCAGAAAACACACAGCTCACCTGAATCGACAATCACACGCCTCATATGAGTGAGTGAGTGAGTGAGTGAGTGAGTGATGGATGGATCGATTGATTGATTGATTGATTGATTGGGATGTTACGCGAGTCTAGCCCTGATAACATTTTCCGCTAAAGATGTCTTGATGAAGAATATTTTTTGCAATTTTCCTCTCTGCATCATTCTGAGTGGAAACACACATTCACGATCCTTGCATGTTTAAAAGATGTACTGTTTATCAAGTGTGCTTCACAACTTTCAGTTGAAACTGGGAATGATGACTAAAGTACATTTACCAGAGACAAAAGTCATTGTGTCATAAACTGTTAACGAGTATTATTTCCTCAGCATTGAAACAAATAAGGGTAGAGTCCGTTTGGCTCAAAAACGGACCTATGACTTGCAATTAACTCGAAAACTACGTAAAATGACCAAACGAAACGCAGATCATAATCAAAACATCACGCAAACTTGCAGAATTTTTTTTCCTAAAATTTTAAAAGATCTTTAACATACTATCATTAAAATATTGACACAGTTTAGTGTTTGTTCCCAGGGAGGAATGCAGAGAAACGGACAGCCAGGTGATCGAGAAGCACGTGCAGAAGTGGCCAGAAAGTTATTTATGCATTTAGCTGTGCTGTGCAATCTCCATCCATTCTCGCAAAAGAACTATAGTGAGAAAAGTGGGATTCATGTTGTTTGTCTTAGGTGAAACTTAAAGGTGCTTTCATCTCACGTGTATATCACTGCTGGCAACATCGAACGATGTCCCTCTATCAATGACGTCATTTCTGAAACACCACAAACAACCATCATTTGCGCATGATTTTAAGTACATGTAGTCTGTAGTTCGGCCAAAATATCCTGCACGAAAACTTTGTTTATACACGTGTTATATTTTAAAATGTAGCGGAAAGAACTAAATGCGTTGGTTCATGATCCATATCAATCTACTTCAGTCCGTCTTAATTAGCACCTGTAATGTATGTGATATGAGTGAGTGAATTTGGTTTTACGCCGCATTTAGTAGTATTCAGGCAATATCACGCGAGGGACATCCTCGATACCTCCACGGTATACGTTCCGATTAATCGCCACCATATGGATGCATATACGGCCAGATATATTTGTTACCTCCCTTGGTTGCTTTTTTATCCAATCAGGTGTCTATATAGCTACGCTGGGAAGTTGAGAGAACCAATCACAACTCTGGAAGAGAAAGAAGGAGTTCATGCCTATATTTTCTTAAAGTTTCGAACCTATCAGTTTGTCTGTATGATTTCCCCCAAATTGAGTCGCACTGGGGATAAATCTTCGCAGCTGCCACCGCTTTCTTTGTTGACACCGGCAGGCTCAGTTGTAACGGCGGCTTAGGTGCATGGTTACTCTGCGAATGCGGAGCCAGCAAAGGGAGGTAATACATTTATCGGGCCGACCCGTAGATGCGTCCAGGGTATAGTGGAGACTTATCGGAACGTATACCCTGGAGATATCGAGGATGGGCGAGGGACAGAAGGTATGGTTTAACAGATTGTACCTATGTGGGGAATAAAACCCGGATCTTCGGCGAGGCAAGTGATTGCTTCAACCTAATCTTTCCCACCGTTCTGTGTGACATGAGACGGGACACACGCGCCCGGACATGAGTATACCTATCCGGGATGTGGCGGAATAACCCGAAATGGTCACGGATATGAAAAATGTAGTGGGTGGTTCTTGAACAATACCCCTTCTGCACGGATAAACAAGCATGTGGGAGCAAACGGAAGCTACGGTGCTCACAGTCTTAATGAAATGACCTGTCACCTCAATAACCTGTCACCTCAATGTTTCTGCGCTAGCAACAACACAATGATCTCGGAGTACCTTCACACCTTAGACCCAGGTTGAACCATACAATCCCCATTAGAGTAAAAGAAGCAAAGCAGTATGGCTTTAGGTTCTTTTCGTTTAATGTCATTACTGTACCAAAATGTACACTTGAACTATAGGTTGGTGGGGTAGTCCAGTGGGTAAAACTTTTGCTCGTCAGGTTCGATTCCCCACATGGGTACAACGTGTGATGCCCTTTTCTGGTGTCGTCCGCCATTGCTAAAACGACGTAAACCATACTCTCATACTGTGTCATACTTCATTCATATGCATCAAACAGTGGTATTCGTTGGTTTCACATTAATTCAAGACTCGCTGTGCGCATGCGCAGAGCGTGTAAAAATATTTACTGGCTAACATCCGCTTTGGTCGTACGTTTACCGATAGTGTAATAACACTTTACACTAACGAAAACGAAAAATCAAAACAAATACATAGTTGTATGTCGATTACAACTTATTTTTATACTTGTATGCACCAAAGACTGGGAGTAGTGAAATAAACAGCTTAATTTATGTCAATAAGTTCTTTTATAAACACATCTCACAACCAGTGTTCTTCCCGCACATCCCCTTCTCACAACTTAAAAAACACACACTTCTGATGCCGCTGCAATCAAAACAGGACATCAATAACTGAAAAGCATATGCAAATCGATATATTTAGTCAGCTATGAACATTTGTCACTCGTAAATAGTTATTATTTAATTATGTTGTTTTGAGTGTAATTACACTATATGTAAACGTACGACGAAAGCGGAAGTTAGCCAGGAGATATTTTTACACGCTCTGCGCATGCGCACAGCGGGTCAGAAATTAATGTGAAACCAACGAACATACTTATGTTTGGTCCCAGCTACTACGGAATATCGGCCGTCATATCGGCGTGAAACAACAAAACAACCAACGAACTTATTGGAAAAGCATCTTTGTTTTGTATTTTTTATGTGTATATGTTTGATTAACACCTCATTCGGTAATATTTCATCTACAAACCGTATAAATAATCGACTCTGGACAACACAATCCAGTGACTGATATCATGAGCACCAGGCCTACGCCATTGGGATACGATGACATGTGTCAACCATGTAAAGGAGCCTGATCATCACGCGTCTGATACAACGAAAGTGCCAATGCCTTAAGACTCACGTTGTGAACGTGAAACGTGATTGGCGCCATACTTATCAGTCTATGTAAACATAGTCTCAGTATTATTCGTTAAACGTCTGTACGGAGTGTAAGGAATGAAAAAATACTGAGACTAAGTTTACTTAGACAGCCATACTTATATGGTGCGGTTCACACTCAAGTGTTGCTCTCGCGCCAGGAGACTTCAAGTCACGTTCCCCACGTGATGCACGGTGACACGGACGTATTTTTATTTATGATTTAATCGGAAGAACGTGACAAGATTCCTGACAACGCCCTAAACATCTTAATGTCCATTTGTCACTTCGAAACACACAATGCATTAATCTCGGAAGCCATTTTTACGTCAGATCAATATGGATGCAATCAAACTCCATACTGGGTTGGAAACTCCATACAGCGTCGTGCTTCATTCAGGTTACACATAGCCAAATGTTGGTAAGAGTTCCACCCGTACCCCCCTACCCTAGTAAAAACTGAATTTCAAACTGACATGCATGCCTAAATATACATTCAATAAACTAGAACAGGTATTACGAACAATCAATGAACTTTTTTCAGTGTTGTAATATTACACCCGAGGAGGACTCCCTTTTACTGCGTGAAATGATAGGTGTACGGGCGGAACTTTTTCCCAAATGTTTTCCCACATATTTCCATAGCAACGTTATACTGTCATAAAAAATCCACAAATCGACAATAGTCATTAAATGTATATTATATGTTGTTTACTGGCACTGGGGAACAAAAACAAACACAGCGGGTACATAAACCCATGGGACCCGGGGGACCAGTGAACAAAGTATCTATCTTACCAAACACCTGAATGTTAAATTTGAACTGTTTGAAGCATTTGTGCTAGGTGACAATGAGGAGTGCCGGAGTTAGTCAAAATCCAAACACTACGAAAACGAATTCCCACAGTTCGGCATTTCCAGCGGGTAGCATAGAAAATGTTTCTCGCTTGTAACTGGTGCACACTGATTGGCTCAGCTAATCAGAACACAGTTATGTGTGAAGGAAGGATAACATGTATATGCATGACTAGGTTAATCAGTTACTTTCCCGGGTACAGCAACTTGAACACATAAACCATAGTTCGGCACCAAATGTCACCTGCTTGATAATATCACTGCACACATTGTATTAAGAAAAACCGCACATAATATTGTACAATATCACCAGTTCTAAGTGCTAGATGGAAGTACATGTAAAAATATTTTTAAAAATTAAAATTATGCAAAATTATCCAATCACAGATTCAGTGTGCACTTATGCCGGAATCTGATTCGGTGTAGAGTAAACAACCTTCAGGCCGTGTACCATATCCTGTTCATGACATCATTCTCCGAAAACGCGGTGGCCTTGGTTAGATTTCACCTTGACCTTGGAGCCACACATACAGGGCATGCAGACGTTTATAGGGCGTTCTCATACGTTCAAGAGCTGGTTTTATTACAGTTCTTTCAGACAGAAATCTTTTGATATTCTGGGTGACTAAATATGTTTATAGAACATGTTTTGTTGCCTTTGATTCGCTCGAGTTATATGTGTCAAACCTTTTCAATCGCGACACAGTTGTTGGCTAATGTTGAAGACGGAATGACGTTGTTGGTGAGGTTACAATGTCTCGGTATGTCTTCTGCCATCGTCCTTTCAGATCGGGGTCACTGATACTAACTGCTTACCAATTTTATTGTGAGTGTGTGAGTGAGTATTGCTTTAAGTCGCTTTCAGCAATATTACAGAAATATCGCGGCGGGGTAGATCAGAAATGTGCTTCACACATTGTACCCATGTTGTGAATCGAAACCGGACCTTAGGTGTGACTTGTGGACGCTGTAATCACTAGGCTACCCCCACCACCCCAACTTACCTGTAAATCTGGTTGCATAAATACATAATCTACAGCTATTTACAAGAAATGTTCCAGGTATATGTTTGTACATGTATATATTATGTATACGATTGTGAAAAGCTGAAAAAAGCAAATAATGTATGATGTTAGTACAAGACATTCATAGTACACCGACGGAAATAACATTCCGGGGTACATGTGTAATAAACAACAACCTGATGTAATCAAAACTGATGATTTGATGGTTGTTTAACGTCAGACTCATAATATTCCAGGTATTTGACGGCGGTCTGTAAATAATCGAGTCTGGTCCTGACAACCCAGTGATCAACAGAATGAGCATCTACGTAAATGGGGAAAATCGATGACATCTGTCAATCAAGTCAGCGAACCCTTGAATCGCCTCTTATGACAAGCATAGGTTATTGAAGATCTATTCTAGTCTGGATCTTCACGGGAGACAAACATGGGCTATAGAAGACCAATTGTAACCGGCATCTTCACCGGTCCTGATGATGATACGTGCCCTTACACACGACCGACGGGGTCTACCCGATGGTATTCATCCTGACGGCTATATAACATACGATGATGATGTTATATCGGTTATAACATATATCTCCTGGGTGCAAGTGATTACCACTTGGAACCGGAAGCATGTGACAGAGGTGTGAGAATGTCAACATGGTGAAATGTCCATATCCTGCTATGTACATTCCATCGATGTTCATGCTATTGATCACTGGATTGCCTGTTACTTACTCGATTATTTACAGATCGCCGCCATGAAGATGGAATATTGGTGAGTGCGGTGGTATAACTAAACGCACCCTTTTCTCCAAATAGTCACCAGTAACATATAATTATAATGTTAGCCGTGGCGTTTATCGGGGAATACACAGCAGTACCTTTAAACGACAGCAGCAAAATCAAGGACTATGAATGCATACTGTTTGCCTTAGATGATTACTTATACTAACCTTTCATTTTATTCATTCCCTCTCCGCAAAACGTGGTCATAAAGAATTCGTTACTCCGGACGACTAAGGCCGTCTGGATTAAAGAGATTTCGCTTTATGAGTCAACGATCCAAATTCGTTTGTGTATGCATTCTTCTTTATGTGTAGCAGAGTTACATTTATGTACTCTTTATAACGCAAGCAGTGTTTGGACATTCATTCCCGCTACTCGTTACAACGGAGAAGGTCAGTTCAGACATTTCTAATCTTTGTTTACAGATAGAAGCTTAAGGTACGTTTGTTTGTTTATTCGTGAGTGAGTGAGTATGGCTTTGCGCCGTCTTTGGCAATATTTCAGCAAATATCACGGTATGACACACATTATACCCATATGGGGAATCGAACCCAGGCCTTCAGCGTGACGAGCGATCGCTTTAACCATGAGGCTACCCTACTGTTTGTTTAGTAACACCGGCAATTCACTGTTCTATCAGTACAGGGGCGGTGGGCAAACCTAGTATATAAAGCGTCCGCTCGCCACGTGTTCGACCGGGTTCTATTCTCTCCATACATACAATGTTCAGTCAAAATGGTATCCTGGATCGAGATATTGCTAGAATATTGCTAAAAGCGGCGCAAAACTACAGCCACACACTGACTCTGTTATTTAATCGGGATTCTGGGAAATAACAACCCGTATGACTGGTTCGTATTTCCTGTCACGTGTCTGTCCACTTGGAGCGTGATGCTTGTTATTTATCCTCTTAGTTGCATTTACACATAATCACCAGGTTTATGCTGTTATCCTTATCCTGACATCCAAAACATCCAAATACGCGCATTGCATTTCGTCACGAGATTGTTCCTTGTTCTCGGACAGCTTCCCAGTGCTATGTTATTAAATGAACAATGTCTATGTTAGATTTTTGACATGGTATATTTGGGAGCAACCCCTGCAAGGAACCGTTTCTCGAACCCAGACTCTCAGGCACCTAATTGCCAGCACACAAAATCAGCCATCAAACCAACTCAGCCACTGCGATGTGAGAATGATAAACTTTACCGAGAAAGTGTAATCCCAGATATGACATATTTTACATTTGATCATCTCTTACCGACACTGTGCATTTATATGTGTTAAAAAGTGTTTTTCAGCAACTTATGCGCGTCCGAAGATGACCGAAGGTTCAGGGCTACGTTGGGGCGGTGGTGTAGCCTAGTGGTTAAACCGTTCTTTCGTCGGGCCAAATATCCGGGTTCGATTCCCCACATCGGTACAATGTGTGAAGCCCATTTTCTGTTGTCCCCCGCCGTGATATTGCTAGAATATTGCTAAAAGCGGCGTAAAACTAAACTCACTCACTCATTGTCACGTGCCATCGTATCCCAATCGTATATATAGATGCCTATCATATGTAATATTGATCAAAGCGGCGTTGAACCCATCTCCACCACTCACCCTAAATCTGTCACGTCCTCTGATGCTCTGATGTAAATAGGTTTCAGTTCTTTTTCTCATCATCATAATAATCAATGTTATTTCGACCGTTCCTACAAACGTCATATAGTCTGCCATAAAGACACTGAAGCAAATAGACCCGTAGTGGCTCGGGGTAGAATAGGCTTTCAGCAACCCATGTTTGCCATAAAAGGCGACTATGCTTGTCGTAAGAGGCTACTGAAGGGATCGGGTGGTCTGGCTCGCTGACTTGTTTGACTCTTGTCATCGGTTCCCAACTGCGCAGATCGATGCTCATGTTGTTGATCACTGGATTGTCTGGTCCAGACTCGATTATTTATAGAACGCCGCCATATAACTGGAATACTGGTGATTGCGGCGTAAAACTAAACTTACTCACTAACTCACTCACTGAAGCAAATATACACCTAACAAACCCAATGCAAGTCTAGAAAAAGGCAGTTTCTGAAAAAAATAAACAAAATCGCTGAGCTAATATTTATGAATGTAATTTTGTAAATATGTTCCTGTCATTCATCTTTTTTTCCCAACCACAGATCACCGCAGCTAGATATAACTGTGGTCACGTGACATATAGCGACACTTCCTGTTTCTAGTTACGACAGACGCATGTAGACATTCTACATCCGGTGACGGCAAGTGCGCATATGTCAGCTCTTCCTTGTATGGTGGCAAATTGACACATGAAAGCTTTCTTTGCAAATGTGAAAACTGATAATCCTCGTCTTTACGGTAGCGGACACTACTCCCCTTTTCAGAACACGATAATATGGTCTTCCTGTTTTGCCGTGTGTCTTCTAGGAGGCACAGCAATGAATTTATTAAATAATATTCACAAGGGATCGTGAATCTACTCAAGTTTAAACTTCCGTGTCTGTATTTGCGCTGTTGGCAATTCTAGGAATCAAACCACATCCTCTTCCGCAATCGGAAACAATTCATCGTCCTTGTGTGTGTGGTGTTGCTGCTTCTGCTACTGTCACGTCTACTACTACCCTCATTAACACAGCTAGCTACTACTGAAACTACCACCACTAACACTACTACTACCCTCATTAACACAGCTAGCTACTACTGAAACTACCACCACTAACACTACTACGACCCTCATTAACACAGCTAGCTACTACTGAAACTACCACCACTAACACTACTACTACCCTCATTAACACAGCTAGCTACTACTGAAACTACCACCACTAACACTAATACTACCCTCGTTAACACAGCTAGCTACTACTGAAACTAAAACCACTAATACTACTACTACCCTCATTAACACAGCTAGCTACTACTCAAACTACCACCACTAACACTAATACTACCCTCATTAACACAGCTAGCTACTACTGAAACTAAAACCACTAACACTACTACTACCCTCATTAACACAGCTAGCTACTACTGAAACTACCACCACTAGCACTACTACTACCCTCATTAACACAGCTAGCTACTACTGAAACTACCACCACAAACACTAATACTACCCTCATTAACACAGCTAGCTACTACTGAAACTATCACCACTAACACTAATACTACCCTCATTAACACAACTAGCTACTACTCAAACTAACACCACTAACACTACTACTACCCTCATTAACACAGCTAGCTACTACTGAAACTACCACCACTAACACTACTACAACCCTCATTAACACAGCTAGCTACTACTCAAACTAACACCACTAACACTACTACTACCCTCATTAACACAGCTAGCTACTACTCAAACTAACACCACTAACACTAATACTACCCTCATTAACACAACTAGCTACTACTGAAACTACCACCACTAACACTACTACTACCCTCATTAACACAGCTAGCTACTACTGAAACTACCACCACTAACACTAATACTACCCTCATTAACACAGCTAGCTACTACTGAAACTACCACCACTAACACTACTACGACCCTCATTAACACAGCTAGCTACTACTGAAACTACCACCACTAACACTAATACTACCCTCATTAACACAGCTAGCTACTACTCAAACTAACACCACTAACACTACTACTACCCTAATTAACACAGCTAGCTACTACTCAAACTAACACCACTAACACTACTACTACCCTCATTAACACAGCTAGCTACTACTCAAACTAACACCACTAACACTACTACTACCCTCATTAACACAGCTAGCTACTACTCAAACTACCACCACTAACACTAATACTACCCTCATTAACACAGCTAGCTACTACTGAAAGTACCACCACTAACACTACTACTACCCTCGTTAACACAGCTAGCTACTACTGAAACTACCACCACAAACACTAATACTACCCTCATTAACACAGCTAGCTACTACTGAAACTATCACCACTAACACTACTACTACCCTCGTTAACACAGCTAGCTACTACTCAAACTACCACCACTAACACTACTACTACCCTCATTAACACAGCTAGCTACTACTCAAACTAACACCACTAGCACTACTACTACCCACGTTAACACAGCTAGCTACTACTGAAACTAACACCACTAACACTACTACTACCCTCATTAACACAGCTAGCTACTACTGAAACTAACACCACTAACACTAATACTACCCTCATTAACACAGCTAGCTACTACTCAAACTAAAACCACTAACACTACTACTACCCTCATTAACACAGCTAGCTACTACTCAAACTACCACCACTAACACTAATACTACCCTCGTTGACACAGCTAGCTACTACTGAAACTAAAACCACATATACTACTACTACCCTCATTAACACAGCTAGCTACTACTCAAACTACCACCACTAACACTAATACTACCCTCGTTAACACAGCTAGCTACTACTGAAACTAAAACCACTAATACTACTACTACCCTCATTAACACAGCTAGCTACTACTCAAACTAACACCACTAACACTACTACTACCCTCATTAACACAGCTAGCTACTACTCAAACTACCACCACTACTACTAATAATAATAATTATACCACCACCACCATCATTACTACCACTACCACTACTGCCACTACCACTACTGCCACTACTACTACTGCTACTACTACTACTACCACTACCACTACTGCTACTACTACTACTACCACTACCACTACTGCCACTACCACTACTACCACTACCACTACTGCTACTACCACTACTACCACTACCACTACTGCTACTACTACTACTACCACTACCACTACTGCCACTACCACTACTACCACTACCACTACTGCCACTACCACTACTGCCACTACCACTACTGCCACTACCACTACTGCCACTACCACTACTGCCACTACCACTACTGCCACTACCACTACTGCCACTACCACTACTGCTACTACTACTACTACCACTACCACTACTGCCACTACCACTACTACCACTACCACTACTGCCACTACCACTACTGCCACTACCACTACTGCCACTACCACTACTGCTACTACTACTACTACCACCATCATCATTACTACCACTACTACAACTGCTACTACCACTACTGCCACTACCACTACTGCTTCTACTACTACTGCTGCTACTGGGATGGTAGGGTAGCCTTGTGATTAAAGCGTTCGCCCGTGACGCCGAGGTCACGGGTTCCGGTGCCCACCAGCAGGATGTTGCTGGAATATTGCTAAAGCGGCTTAAAACCATTTCTCACTCACTACCACTACACCTTCTGCTACTGCTGCTGCTGCTACTGCTGCTGCTGCTACTGCTGCTGCTGCTGCAAACGTTTCATTCACGGCTCTGTATTTCTGTCTTCTACATTCAGTTCGCCACGGAAGACCTAATAATACTACTCCAACTAATCAAATCCAGTACTGTTGTAACTGACACTGCGGCTATCAGAGTTCATGAATACAAGTACAGCTGTTGATACTACTACAGCATACAAGGCCCACTACTCTGACTGTTGGAAGACAATCTAAATGAAAAATGATTCAATTCGTTATTGTGTCTCTTCGAAGAAGACTTGAAAGCTTCCGATATCATGCAGATGTTAAGTAAATTCGATTCGTGATTAGGAGACGAGTCTTCCTTCTTTCTACATTTCTGTACATTTCTAAATACTATAACGAGAATATACCTTGAAACGTTGCCTGCTGCAGTCTATAAACATACCAATATCGTGTGTCATTACCTGTGGGATATTTATTCGCTGTGACAGTTCCATTCCACTTTTAGTCCGACTCCAGTTCACTAACGCCACACGTTGCCAGATGCAGCACTGGCGGTCCAGCTAACAGTCACGTTCTTGGCAACGTGATCGTCACCTCCCGACGACAGTCACAGTAATTGCTGTGATTTGATGTTGTTCATTTCAGATGCCAAGACCTTTGAATGTTTATTGATAGAATGGGAAATTATAACGACGACACATGACACTCTGATTGGTGCTCATCCAAGAAATTAATGTTTATCGTTTTGCTCTACAGGTTCAATAATAAATGTGTTTTAAAATATTCTGTAATTATGTATACATACATACGTATAAATAATTGGCTAAGCCCCAATCCCTCATGTGGACATACAAACTTAGACGCACTATCACACTCGCAAACACAAGCACACACACACACACACACACACACACACACACACACACACACACACACACACACACACACACACACACACACACACACACACATATACATACATACATACATACATACATACATACATACATACATACATACATACATACATACATACATACATACAAGTGTGCCTTGATATTAACCATCAACATATGACAAGCACTGAAAGCGTGATTTAATGTAATTCAAGGGTAATGTTGGTAACTAAATGCCTGTAGAGAGAAATTTACACAGTATTCGTCACGTAAAATTATTCACAGTGTCATAACCCAATATGCTCTAAAAAACAAATGATATAGATTCTGTAGATGCGCATCATCGGTTTAGGCGGAACAAAAATTGGACATGTCGCTGTGGCCTACTGCTGACCTTGACCTTATCGATGTCACGCTGACCTGACTTTCAGATTGCCAGGTGGCAAAATGGGGAACGGTAATAGCAGGTTAATGACAGGGGTATATCGTACAGGCGTGTATATCACTCAATAACATTTTTTAGGATTATATTCTAAGCGCTTACCTGGACATATTTTAATTTAAGCGACAAAACTAGTTCCTTAGAGTGCGTTTAGTTTTGAAACATAGGGATGAGGGTCAAAAACATAGTTACAGAGTTGTATTTGTTTATATGTTTATATAATATGACAAGTAAATAAAAAGAGAAAGGTGTCTAGGTAGATTATATATCTTAACATTACAGCTGAGAACACGTGACCGTTTGTATTATTTTATTTTCTTGTTTTTAAAAGAAAGAAAGAAAGGATTATTGGCTCAAAATGTAATGAAAATTCAAAGGAACGGATAAAATGCTGGATTACACTGTAGCCATATAGACTCTTAGTCATGACGGGCGTTTAGCGGTCATAGATATATTTAGCGTGTGGAGATAAACCCGTTTCACCAAAAGGCCGCATTAATTTTCTACACGCTTTTCCTGATTGTGAGTTGAAATGTAACATGACTTACCTTCCGCATTGTGGCGCGTTGTGTAATGAGTGGGCGGGGATTTACACTGTTTTCTTTCTCATATTTCAAAAATATCACGACAGCAGAAATCATCAAGGTAAACTATTCACTATACTCTTGATAGGAATCGAACCCCTGGCCCTCTCCTTTTTAAACAAACGTGCACGTGGAGCGGTGGGGTAGCCTAGTGGTTAAAGCGTCCGCTTGAAGACCCGGGTTCGATTTCTCACATGGGTCTAAGGCGTGAAAACATTGTTGTGTCCCCCTCCGTGATATTGCAGGTATATTTTTAAAAACAATTCCCATTCACTCACTTTAATCAAACGCTCTAACCACTAGCTATACGTCCACCCATTAAACAGTGGTAATAGTTGTAAACGGATATTAGAGGTGTTTAAAAATAAGTCGACCGGTACATATTTTGTGAGTGAATAATAAATCAACCTTATTTATGATAATGTGATCACCATAAAACAAAAGAATCAGTTTTCCATCAGTATCCTGAGGAGTAGATGGAGACAATGGCAGTACCCAATAGTTGTTTAACCTGAAGACTGTAGTTCTTTTCTGAGAGTTTCATTTGGGGCATTAACAAATTTTATATTTACTATTTCATCTGATTCAGATTTGCTTCAGTGTGGGCTTTTAGCAGTGAGTGAGTGAGTGAGTGAGTGAGTGAGTGAGTGAGTGAGTGAGTGAGTGAGTGAGTGAGTGAGTGAGTGAGTGAGGCTTTACGCCGCTTTTAGCAATATTCCAGCGATATCACAGCGGGGGACACCAGAAAATGGACCTCACACATTGTACCCATGTGGGGAATCGAACCCGGGTCTTCGTGACGAGCGAACACTTTAACCACTAGGCTACCCCACTGCCCCGCAGAGAGAGCTAGGCAGTAGAGGACATAATACTGTTCGGGGCCTGTGCGACCGACTACCAACATCGATCCATGCGTTTGTAAGGTTGTGAACATTGTTTAATAGCCAGTACATCCAGTACAAATATCTTTCCAAGTAACATCTTCGTTTAAATGTGAAAAGAATGAATAAACAAAGAATATTATTGTCATGATATCACTACGAACTCTTAATTCTTAATGATACTCCTTAAGACATAAAATGAAGCATACACCTTTGTAAAAAATCTATATTGAAACGTCGCATATTGCAATAAACAAGAAGTTGTCATCCATAAAGTTGTATGTTTCACATTTCCCACTAACTTCTAGAATCCATAGGTCTTGTTGGTGTCGAGAATATCATCAAATGTAGACTCGTATAGATTCTGGAAAGGGAAAACAGCACAAAGGCAGGGTACACTCAGCGTAGGAAATAATTATAATCAAAATGTTAATCTGTTTTGAAAGGGTAATGAAATAAATTGTTGCCATCTAAAGTTGTGCTTGTAACATGCATAGTTTCAGGAAGTGAAGTCAAACCTGCTTTGTCTCTTGCACGACGTATCTTTACATTGGCTGCTAGAGTGTTGGAAAAAGGACGAGACAGAAAATAGCACCTTGCATCATACCCAGATAAACCATTTGTCAACAAACGTGTTTACTTGCTTGTGCACGCAGTCAAGTCAGTGCGATTAAACCCACTTCCGGCTTTAGAAATGGATGCTACGACGCATGGGCGAAAGAACACGCCATCAGCATCTGTAGTGTTATCACGAAACAAACGTGCGTGGGCTAAAATTGATATTCGGTTTGCCAAAAACCCGTTGGATTGTTTGCAAAACAGCTGCTGGCTATTTGTCAAATCTAGGTCAGTGTGTGCACTCATAGAGACTAGTTATTTACAGACACCATTCCGGATATCAGGTTATAAACAGGACCTATGAAATAAACATGGCGTCGACTAGCTTTTAATTTGCCAAGGACGTGCGTACATTTCCTTATCATACCTTCCTGAAAAAACGATGACTGCCAAGCAGCCAAGTGGTTAAAGTGTTCGTTCACACACTAAGTGCTAAGGTTCGATTCGCAGACGTGTACTTTAACAGAAGCATATTTATTGTATATTTATTGTTGACGCGATTGCTGCTCCCTGAATTATTTGGTTGTTAACTATTTAAACACTTGGCAGGAAAACAGAAGAGTGTTGAACTGATAAACAACGTCAGCTAACATGGTAGAGGTAATTACGACATCCTCAACTTCAGGCGCATCATACTGCGAAGCGTTTATTAAGTAAGATAAATTTTGGAATTTGTCAACATATAGGATTAGTGACTCAAGCGCATTAAACTCATGTTCTCTTCAGCGTTGATAAGGTGATCAACAAAATCTGGTGTAACTTACTTTTTACATTTAAATTTAAAACCACTGCCATTTCATTCACTAGAGTTGTAGTGCCAAGCAGAATGTTGCATTCTAAGATGTAAACATCAGTCATGTTTCTAGAAAACTAAAATACTTGAAGTTCACAATTAGGCACCGATAACGTGGACGGTTGGTAAATTATCAATGCCTCTTAAGTTTGGTGATTTTATTCACGTGAATTGAATTCCATTTTAAAAAAGTATAAAATCAACATGGCCAGCAGCTTGAATTACTCAGTTCGGCACAAAACCAGATTCGCATTACGCCATTTAAATACCATTATAAAGACTTCATGTAAATAGTGAAGGAAATGACTGCGGTAAATATCAAGGCTATGTACAACTGAGATCTGGCAGTTAAAGGAGAGTACAATTTCAAATTCTTGACTTTCAAATGACTGTTACGACCTAGAGAGATAGTGTCAGCTGAGTGAGAATTGCGCAATGCATGGCTCAATATCAGGTAACTGTTATGCAACCTTGGCCTAGCCGTGTATACAAGAGGCTACTCGGAACGGTATAACGTTCAACAGGCGGTACTAAACACAGATCCGGTCACATTCCCTTGTGTTTTTATTGCTGGTAGCGTTTTCTGTGTGTATGAGTGAGTGAGTGAGTATTATGCCGCACTCGGCAGTATGCCAGCTATATGACGGTCTGTAAATAATCGAGTCTGGGCCAGACAATCCATTGAAGAACAGTCTGAGCATCAATGTACGCAAATTGGATACGATGACGTGTCAACCAAGTCTGCAAACTTGACCACTGACTGTTAGTCCCTTTTTACGACATGAGTTAGGGAGGGAGGGAGGGAGTTTAGTTTTACGCCGCACTCAGCAATATTCCAGCTATATGGCGGCGGTCTGTATATAATCGAGTCTGGAACAGACAATCCAGTGATCAACAACATGAGCATCGATCTGCGCAATTGGGAACCGATGACATGTGTCAACCAATTCAGCGAGCCTGACCAACCGATCCCGTTAGTCGGCTCTTAGGACAGGCTGCGTCGCCTTTTATGGCAAGCATGGGTTGCTGAAGGCCTATTCTACCCGGGGAACTTCAAGGGGGACATGAGTTAGGCGTATCACGGGTGCATATATGACATTGTCACATTGTGAGTCAAATTTGGCTTGTGTATTATTATGTATGCTGTAAACTAACGTTAATTAACGAGCTCAAAAAGGAATTTGACCCGTGAAGGTCCCGGGATAGAAAAGGCCTTCAGTAACCCATGCTTGCCACAAAGGGCGACTATGCTTGTCGGAAGAGGCGACTGACGGGATCGGGTGGTCAGGCTCGTTGACTTGGTTGACACATATCATCATTTCCCAATTGGGCAGATCAATGCTCATGTATTGTCTGGTCCAGACTCGATTATTTACATAACGCCGTCATATAGGTGGACTATTGCTGAGTGCGGCTTAAAACTAAACCCTCTCACTTAATCAAAAGGAATTTCTATTTCAGTTCGTGAACCTTCGCTGGACACATTTTGACCAAAACATAGCTCGGGTGATCGGGACCTAAAATGTTGGTTTATGCAGCCCTTTTAAAGGTAGCTGAATGCGTTATTATACAAGATGCAATGTATTTATTGGACATACGTTCCAAGTGCCAGCTTAAGACGTGGTATGTACCCATTTGGGCAATCGAACCCGAACTGTAGAGGTGAGAAAAGAACACATTTCCTTCAAAGCTACCCAAGCACGAACGCTTTTACCGCTTGGCTACCCGAACTTTCCGTGAATCAGAATTAGCTGCGTACATTGTACGATAATGGCTAGGTTTTCGGTGTGACGGAAAATGAGCATGTTATGGCAAGTTTCCTACCACCAACAATACCATAACTTCCATTGATTAAATACGTTGTTCTTTATTTAATTTCATATTTCAATATTTTGTAACAACCCAGGCGGTGATATCAGATTACGATGAAACCCCATCCCCCGTACATCTTTAAATCTTTCAGTTCAGCAAGAAGGTACGTTTTAATTATTCTTGTTCAATTAATTCTTTGAGGTCAGTGTCTTTGAAATAGATAATAGTATACGCAATGGCCGCAAGGTCGGTGTAGATAGTATTGAGTGAGTGAGTGAGTTTAGTTTTACGTCGCTTTTAGTAATATTCCAGCAATAACCAATAGGCTACTCAGCGCCCCCAGATAGTATTGTGACCTCGGTTATACCAGAAACGGGATTGTAGTGTAGCCTAGAGGTTAACGCGTTCGCCCGTCATTCCCAAGGCGTGGGTTCGCTTCCCCATATGGGTACAATGTGTGAAGCCCATTTCTGGTGTTCCCCGCCGTGATATTGCTTGGAGATTGCTATAGCGTAAAACCACACGCACTCACTCACTCAAAATAATCTCATAATATCATTACCGATATTCGTTACAGACATGTTAACTAAATATACACCAAGAACCAAGAAACACGGAATTCGTTATAACCGACAGTTCGTTACAAGCGAAATTAAAAGGAGACAGTAGTTTAATTACTTTCAGTTTATAAATCATAAATCCGATAAAACCTGCCACATTCTAGCATGTTTAGTAAGCCAATTTTTTGTGTCCCCTGCCGTGATATTGATGTAATATTGCTAAAAGCGGCGTAAAAAACCCTCACTCACAATTGTCATTTTTTGTTAACACAAAAAGCCTGCCCAGAGACTTTTTTCAATTTCACGTCTGTGTTTCAAATCGTTTGATCTTCATACCGTGTTTCCAAGTAATCATGAATCTGAGTCACTACGGGATTTCCTCCCATATTTCACAGGCATGCCGTGGTATGGGAAAAATGTTGTTGAAGCGGTGTTGTTGAAGCCCACTCACATCTGACTACGAGATTCATTGTCTCCATTTGTAAAGGTCAGTACTGCAATGCTTCTTAATCATTCATTTCAAGTCAGCTTAAATGCCATCTTAGACAGGAATAGATACAGACAGCATGATGCCTCTGCATACGCACAGGTGATGTCATTCAAAGTTTCAAAGTTGTTATCACAATATGCATGATCTAATCAAAGAGACAAAGTATCGATCTATTAAGCCATCGATTATTCAACAAAATCATGGTTTCTCGTAGATTCAGCTTTAAACTATTAAAGTTTTAAATTAGGGTCTTATCGGACGTGAGTGAGTATAGTTGGTTGGTTGACACATGTCATCGTATCCTAATTGCGTAGATCGATGCTCATGATGTTGATCACTGGACTGATTTGTCCCGGCTCGATTATTTAGAGACCGTTGCCATATACTGTAGCTGGAATATTGGTGAGTGCGGCATATAACAAGAACCAAACCAAACAAGCTGGACTAGATGATACACCGAATGTATTATGTGGTGATGCATGCCACTCAAATGGCTACGAATGACCATTTAACTGCATTGAATATGAGTGAGTGTGTGAGTGAGTTTAATTTTACGCCGCTTTTAGCAATATTCCAGCTGTATCACAGCGGAGAACATCATAAACGGACTTCACACATTGTCCCCCATGTGGGGATTCGAACCCGAGTCTTTAGTGAACGCTTTATCCACTAGGGTACCCCACTACCCAAGCTTATTAGACTTACCAGTAATCCTCCCTTGAAAGGGAGTTATAGTTTGTGTGAATAGTCAGAAAGACAATGCATGCCGAAAAAAATGTATTTGTAACTTGGGTAAATTTTTCTGTGACATATCTTTGCGACAGATTATATTTTCAGTGAGCGCCTCAAGACATCTATTTTGTTCCAGGGAACCAAACAATTTTTTCCTGAAAACAAAATATTTTTTCAGGGCATCCATCATGTCCAATGAAGGATATATTTTTTGTGGAAATCCTACATGTACAAACTAATTATTTCCAATGATGTATAGTCACATGGTCTTTTTAAACTGATAACAGCTCGACGAAATGAGTGATGATGTGAAACACGGATCCTCATAGGCGATCGAGGAATTTTCAAAGGAGGGTTGTGGTCGAGGTACCCTTGGCACTGCCAGTGCAAAACTTCAGCTTCAATGTTTACCTTTTTCATTTACAAATGGGGTGTACCCTCACCACCCCACCCCCTCCCCCAACACACACACACGTCCAATACAGCCCATGCAGGACTGACGTAGCTGATCTATAGCTCTGCAGATACTCTTGTTTTTAGTTTATAAACATAACAATACTCACATGGCTCGATTATGTTTCAGTAAAAAGTGTAGCATGCTTTGCTTGTTTTTGTTTAATGTCGCTGTTAGCGATATTCTAGCGACATTGGAGGCGGTCGGTAAATAATCGAGTCTGGACAAGCCAATCCAGTGATGAATATCAGCATTGATAAAATGGGATACGATGACATGTGTCAACTGTGCCAGCAAGCTCGAAAACCTGATCCCATTAGTCACCTCTCACGTCAAGCTGGGTTACTGGTGACCAGTTCCAATTAGCCTTGTCTTGTCTTGACTCGATTATTCTCAAAACATTGCCATTTTGCTGAATATTACTGAATGCGGCATTAAAAAACAACCAATTCCCCACTCGCACACAGAACACACTCATCTCAAATTGACTGGGTTACAGTTTGTTCCAAATGAGAAGACAAACATAACTGATTGATTAAATAGGTCAGTGCGTAATTAGATATGCTAACACAACAAGTCTTTAAGTGACATTAGTGTTACTGTTCCTGGATAACAACTGATAACCGACAAACGATCGAGGACATTTCCCAGAACAGGGGCGGTGGGGTAGCCTAGTGGTCAAAGTGTTCGCCCTTCACGCCGAAAACCCGAGTTCGATTCTCCGTATGTGTTCAATGTGTGAAGCCCATTTCTTGTGAATATTGTTAAAAGCGGCCTAAAACTAAACTCTCTCGCTCACTTCCAGAACAGTTGCCTGTGGAAACACGTTGTTTTCTACCATTGGTGGAGAAGTACTTGTTGCAGCGCTGGCTTTGATCCGTGCATTTGAAACCTGCTCGAATCTTGGCTTTGAAATGGTGACTGTAAATTTAGCGAACCCATGTGTTGTAGGTTAACTCTAAGATTACATTTGCATGTACATCAAGGCTGACTGAGAGGTGAAACTAGACGATGACCATGGATATTCATGCATCTTACAGGGTTTGTTCGTTGATCTGTAATGGGGCGTGTTCGCGGACCTGTAGTAGGACGTGTTCGCAGACTTGTAGTGATTCGAGCACCTTTAGTAGGATGTGTTCGAGGACCTGCAGTAGGACGTGTTGGCGGATCTGTAGTAGGACGTGTTCGCAGACCTGTAGTAGGATGTGTTCGAGGACCTGTAGTAGGACTATTCGTGGACCCATAGCGGGGCCTGCAGTAGGAAATGTTCACAGACCTGTAGTGGGATGTGTTCGCGAGCCTGTAGTAGGACGTGGTCGTTTTCCTGTAGTGGGACGTGTTCACAGACATCTAGAAGAACATGTTCGCGGGCCTGTAGCAGGACGTGTTCGCAAACCTGTAGTAGGACGTGTTCGCGGTCCCAAGATAAGAAATGCTTGTGGACCTGTAAAATGAAAATGTACAAGGACTTGTGGTGCGTAGACTATACGTTTAACAGTACCCACCCGGGGCCTACCTAATCTAATGGTTAAAGCGTTCTCTCGTCACGCTGAAGATCCATGTTCGATTCCCCATATTGGCACAACGTGTGATGCCCATTTCTGGTGTCCCCCGCCTAGTAATACAGCTGGAATATTGCTAAAAGCGGCGTAAAACCATTCTCACTAACTCCTTCCCACCAAAGAATCCTTGGCCGTACAAGCTTTATCTTGCAACCGTATAACCTCATGACCCTGTATGGACTTTGATCGACAGCTGATAGCTGGTCATTGGGCAGATGTGGTCATTGATCTACTAACGAACAGCTGGTCAGATCATAGCGGTGTTTGCTGCTTCAGTCAAGGACAACCGTAGAAGCTGTGTCTGAAATTGTTTGACCTTCAACGCCGTGTACTGTTAACATCTGTACGGAGCGACCTTGAAACACGGGAGCGCTACAATCTATAAGTCATTAACTGTTGGTGTCGATTCGCGTCAACACAATACAGTCAATCGGATACTCCGAAGTTCTCTTACAACAAGCAAATGAGTTGGTTTAAAGTGTTATTTGGCCCAATGAACGTGTACAATGTTCTATATCAAAATTAAATGTCAACTAATGATATTGTCCATACATTAACATTTAATTCTGCGATCGAAGGTGAAGAGCGGTCTTAGAACTGGGATAAACAGAAAGGTCTCCTGCAAAAAATGCTGTCAGTATAGATCGACTCACATGATTGATATAGACAATAGACTTGCACAAGTCTCGAAAGTAATAATGACTAACTGTTTAAATGATAATTTTAAAAATAAATGAATAACATACTGGCGCCATGCGCTGTCCCCTCATCTGGACTTGCCTCTGTAAAAGGATAGAATTACTATACATCCATGGGCTTGGCCTTGAAACAAGCCTAAAAATATGCAAATGAGCTATATAATGTTACTCCGTGAGGTATGTTATGCATATTTAATTTCGACAGTGAAAATGCTCATGCTTTTCATCACTGGATTGTCTGGTCCAGGTTCGATTCTTTACAGACCGAAAAATATTTCGTCACAAATACACTCAGAGGCAAGGCAATTCTTTTACTAACCACAGGGTAGTTCTTCAGTGAAGCATGTAGCCTGAGTGAGTTAAAGTGTGAGGTAAGTTAACGATATTTTAGTCATGTCGGGTCTTTTGCATTGCCAAGGAAAATGTATTTTTGAAACTTTGCTTGGGAAATGTTTAGGTTTCAAGGGAACTTCTTAACACGGACGTTTTTGACAGGAAATATAGTGTATTGTCATTTTTTCAAGATACGTTGTATTTACCGTGCTCTTTGTACTGTTATTTATTAACAGATTGTGTATAAAACTTCACGGTTACTTACAGAGAACAATTAATGCGTCTTAACAAGATTGAATCTTGAAGTTTGGAATTTGTTTACAGTCACCCATGCTTGTCCTTAGAGGCGACTAACGGGATCGAGTGGTCAGGCACGCTGACTTGTTTGACACATCGATTCCTAATCGATGCTCATGAAGGTGATGACGGGATTGATTTGTGACGATGTATAGCACACAAATGACTACGAATGATCATTCAACTGCACTGACTGTAAGTGAGTGTGTGAGTGAGTTTAATTTTACGTCGCTTTTTTAAGCAATATTCCAACAATATCACGGGGAGGGACATCAGAAATGAGCTTCACACATTGCATCCATGTGAGGAATCGAACACGAGTCTTCGGCGTGAGGAACATTAATTCCGGCACTTGACACATCGGTGATAATCATGACTTTAAGCTGCTGGTTTGTATTTGACAGACCTTGGCAAATGCTCAGGACGTAGCAGTTTTAATAACAATCTGGTGGCAAAGCTATTGGTGCGTCAGTGAGTGAGTATGTTTTTACGCCGCTTTTAGCAATACCCCAATATCCCGGCTGAAATGGTACCAGATACCAGAAATGGGCTTGACACATTGTAACCATGTGGGGAATAGAACTCGGGTCTTCGGCGTGAGGAGAGGACGCTTTAACCACTAGGCTTCCCCAACTCCCCGTACTGAAGTTTTGATATAGTGCGATGATGTGAAGTGTTTCATGCCGGCTTCGTCTTCGAAAAAAAGAGAAATATGAGGAAAACAGGAATGTGACTGAAGAAAGGACGTAGATGATCAAAGCATATCGGGACAATGGGGAAATATCCTGAGAAAGAGGCAAATGATCGACAAAGATGTGAAATAAGGGAATATTATCGAGGCGTATGAGAAAGATATTCGAAGATTGTGAAGAAAAAAGACCCGAATCCAAAGAATATGTGAAAAGAGGGAAATATGATTGAGGAATACATGAGAGGGAATGGGTGAGTGACATTAGTATTAGCTGAAATATTCCAGCTATATGGCGTCGGTCTGTAAATAATCGAGTCTGGACAAGGCAATCCAGTGATCAACAGCATAAGCATCTGCATAATTGGGAACCGATGACGTGCAAACCACGTCAGCGAGCCTGACCGACCAATCCCGTCATTCGCCTGTTACGACAAGCATACTCGCCATTTATAGCAAGCATGGGTTGCTGAAGGCCTATTCTACCCTTTCATGGGTGGAGGAATACATGAAACGGGAAGAATGCGACCGTGGAATATGAGGACAACAAGGAATATAAGAAACATAATCGCTGAATATGAGGAAAACGAGAATATCAGTGAGTGGATATAGCGTTACGCCGCTTTAGCAATACCCCAGCAATATCACGGCGGGGGACACCAGAAAAGGGCTTCACACATTATACCCATGTGGGGAATCGAACCCGGGTCTTCATGTCGAACAAACCCTTCCACCACTTGGCCACCCCACCGCCCCTGAGAATATGATGAATACGATCAATGAATATGACACAAACGGGGGATATGACCGGAGGATACGTGAGACTGACAATATGAAAAGATAACATCGCGAAGGAACTGCGAAGGAACAACATTAATTTTTCTGACCCGTATGATCTTTTGACTCATAGAATATAACAAAATGATTGGAATCCATGTTGGTTTTATTATGGCCATGGCTCATTTTTAGAAAACATTATTTTTCATGGCCCTGGAATGTTTAATGTTGAATTAATTGGTGAATGTGAATATTCAAACTGTCACGTTGCGTATCTTACACAATTCTAGGTTAATACCCAGTGTAACCTCCGTGTGACTATATTACAGCCAGCACTCTCCTCCTCGTACCCCTGTCAGCATTCTGATCCTATGAGATGCAGTCTACGCCATTCCTCCTGTAAAGCAGCGTCCAGCAGGACCAGGTTCTGTGCAGGAGGATCCCTTTGTTGTACACGACGACCAATCATGTCCCAGAATGCCCCAGTGGGTTAAAATCGGGACTCATTCAGTCTTGAGATGTCGGGGGGGTTCTTAGTGTATACGTTCAACATTACTTACATGCACGTATGTTGTTTGGCAAATCTTTCCGTTGACGTCAGGAAGTGACAATTTGCGTCTGTTTGGCTGGTTTAAAAGATTATAATCAAACAAGAACCTCACTCATTCGTGACAAGTTATATAATGCGCAACGACAGCAAAATATATGTAGAACTGTTTGTTAAGTTTTGAGGGCGTATGTACTTCAATTTTATCATAGCGAAGGAGGAGACCCATCTCGGTCACCAGCTTTGTGTTGTTACAGACTCTAAACAAAATGTTCACGACCTTGGGATAAGATCAGCTTTGTTCGGTGGTACACAGTGGCCAAAAGAGGCTGTAACATCAGGGTGAAAAGTAACTTGCTGTAACATCAGTTTGAAATGTAACTGGGTGAAACATCAGGGTGGAAAGTATCGGACTGCAACCTCATGGCAATTTGTAACAAGCTGTAACATCAGGGTGACAAATATCAGAGTGTAACACAAAGGTAAAAAATAACAGGTGAAAAATAACAGGGTGAAAAATAACGGCCTGAAACATCCGTGTGAGAAATAACAGACTAAAACATCAGGGTGAAAAGTAACAGGCTGCAAGACCTTGTTGAGTAGTATATTTGTGTTCTAGGAGCAACTTTTTTCCCACTTTTTTCAAGTTTGAAATTAGAAAACATAAACACGAACGCTTACTTTTATGTGATTTCATTTTGTCGAAACTTGTGTTTCTTTTACTGTTCAGTATACTTTCTTACATCTGCATTTCTGTAATGCGTGTTTCAGGGTCCATCAGTCCTAGATAGTAATTCCACAACGAAGTATTTTGTTTGAGACCCAGGAGTTTATTCTGTGCGGAGATGAGTATGAGGAGGTCATTGCTTCATATCTGTAAAGGTTTCGAGATATTGCTAGAATGGTGCAAATACTTTTCTATGTCTCTGATTTCATTTCAATACGGGGTGTGTCAGTGAGAAATAATTAATGTTTATGTAAAATTGTTTTCATAAAATGACCGTGGTAGTCATATATAATTATATAACTATATATATATATACACATACATACATACATACATACATACATACATACATACATACATACATACATACATACATACATACATACATACATACATACATACATACACACACACACATAGACATATACATAATTATACATGTGTGTGTGTGTGTGTGTGTGTGTGTGTGTGTGTGTGTGTGTGTGTGTGTGTATTCTGAGGCATTAATCAGGTTCAGGCAGTGGCTCGACAGGATGCGAACCTACAACCGTTTCAAGCGTTATTTGCTGTTCAACGTCGCACTCAGCAATTGTCCAGCTATATGACGGCTGTCTATATAAATCTGAACCAGACAATCCAGTGATCGATAGCACGAGCACCGATCTATGCAACTGACATACGATTTATGTCAACCAAATCAGCGAGCCTCACCACACGAGCATAGACTACTGAAGACCAATTCTAACCCGCATCTTCTACAGGATATTTTATATTTAAATTTTTAAATTTGAAACAATTACGGAGTATTTGACTTATATCTCCCAGTTAATGTTGGAAAAGGGCGGAGGGTAGCATAGCAGTTAAAGCGTTCGCCCCGTCACGTTGCAGATCCGGGTTCGATTCCACATGGACATGCTGCTCACAACGTATAAAGTGACCCCTAAACCACAAGTTGTCTTGTACGACAAGCCCAGTCATAAACATGTCTTCTTTATCGCAATCGCGATAAGAATTCAGATCAATAGAGGTTGTATTACTGCAACACACTACCAACCATATTCACTGGTCCTACAAAACATCAAACATCTAGTACTGTTTATAAATCTTTGCAGCTGTGATCGGATGTATCAGTAGATGTAGTGACTGGTGTTGTATCTGATATTCGAGTGCTTGTGTACACTAATGGTAGCTTTCCCTCAAGGTCAGGAAGTCCAACCTCATTAGACATGCCTTAATATGTTTACATGAGAAAATGAAAGGTCGACAACCGATTCATGGCCGGCTGACATGCTCGACCCTGACCTTCTGACCCTTGGTCAGTTAGTTCTGAAGCATGTAAACAACGAAGTACTATGCACGCCCAACGAGGTATTCAATTGCCTTGTCTCGGAATATATATGAATTGTTTACAGTAACAAATAAAATCATTTAAATTTAAACGGAACCCCAGGGAAATGGGAGGTTCAGAGCTTTAGCATTGCAAGGACGGCTAGGCAGAGAGGAAAATATTGTGGTTCAGGGACTGGGAGGCAGACTAGGCATTCATCAGAAGCAGTTGGCAACTGCTTATTTGGCGAATTAATTGAGCTGAATATAATTATGATTAAGATGAATGTTTTCATTTGAATGTTTTATTTGCAGTAGTTCTGAATTATCCTCCATTAAGATGAGTGGAAATCTTAATAGTCTGGATTACATTGTGTCATGGCAATAAGCTGTAGCGGTGCTACATGAAGCTAGTTTGTCTCACAATTCGAGAACCGCATTTGTTTACTTTCCACCATTTCTGAAACCTTGAATGATGCTATTCAAGAATTTCCATTTCTCTGCTGGGAAACAAAGGCAATTTTGCAACTCATATGCTCTGGGTTAGACCACACTATCGTTATATCTTTTTCAGTGTGTCACAGCTGAAGTGTTGTCTCTCGCATTCGAGTGGAGTGAGTTTAGTTTTACTCCACACTCAGCAACATTCGTTCTTATCAATCAGACGTAATTATAATTAACTCAATTAATTAATTATTGAAAGAATATATTAAATATACTTATGATATGTATCGTTCTAGATAATATTAATGTGTCGATTATCGATATATTACCAATGATTAGTACAAAAAATCAAATGTTGTAACATTTGTCCATTGTCGACATAACGTATTTAATGAATTTTGGTGTAGCTGGTTGGTTGGTTTGTCGTTTACCATCCCACTCAGCAATATTCCAGCAATATGCCGACGTTGCTGGAATATTGCTGCGTAAAACTACTTACTCGCTCGAATGATGCATCAAAACATTAAACAGTCATACCTCGAAAAACAAATGAGTTTATGAACAATTCACATTTAATTACTATTTGTGATACGTTTTGTTCCATCGTTTGTTATTTACTTATATTTTTGTTTACTTCAGATGCATTTACCAATACCCGCGCATTGTCCACGCTGGGTTTTACGCTGTTTTGGCAGTATTCCAGCAATATCACCACTGAGGATACAGATAGGGATCATGAAGTGTAACGATTTGTGGAATCGAACCTGAGTCAAACCCGGGTGAGGTTAGATTTACGCCGAACTCAGTATTATTCGTGCTATATGGCGGTGGTCTGTAAATAATCGATTCTGGACCAGACAATCTAGTGACCAACAACATGAGCATCGGTCTACACAACTGGGAACCGATGACATGTGTCAACCAAGTCATCGAGCCTGCCCACCCGATCTCACGCCTCTCACGTGGGTCAAACCTGAACCAGCAGAGGCTGTAACTGCTAGGGACATACGCAAACACTTCGAGTTATCCAAGATTCGACTAAAAAATGATGTCTGAAGAAAGAATGCGATCCAGTTTAATTATCCTGCGACTCATTCTTCGCCCTCTCTGAAGAAACGAGAAAAGCTACGACAAGTTCCATTCTTGATATTTGTCAAAAAAACAGGCATGCATAGATCATAATGTCATTTTGCCAGGAAATATAAATGTTTACATAATGTTTATGTGTATGTTTAAATATGAATGCATTACCCTGATTTGTGTGTCTTTGACTTTAATACATCTTTATGTAAAATGCTATTTGCGGCATCCATACAAATATCAAAAACCTTTCACACTGAATTGTTTCTGGAAAGAACATTTATTAAAGCCAAAATCTATAGTTATAAATAGTAGGGACAAAGCAGGATTTGCGGATATATCTA